>NW_004525053.1:136293-137500 GCF_000260255.1 Octodon degus
TTTCATGATAGCAAAGAAGTACTAAGAGTAAAACATAAGATAAATACTGAAATGGCCAGTAAATGACCAGCACTTCTAAAAGTCTGAGGATAAGATATCGCACAAAGTTCTACTTTGTTGTGGACATGCATAATGACCGTGACAGTTACTGGTGGCTAGGCATCTTTGTGGACCTGAGTTACAGCTATTTCCTTGAAATCCACCCTGTAGACTCAGGTGGAATCATGACCCATAGGGTGGAAGAGAAGTCCATTTGTAGAGTGTGCTGATGAAAATATTCTGCTGCTGAACACAAAAGAACAACTGAAAGACTACTATTGTATACCTCTTCTTCTCCTCTGTTTAATTGTTTGCCCTATTTGGTAGGTTCTTTCCATTCTCATTCATGGGGCTTTGATGAATTTGTTCCCTCTCTAGAATATCATTTACATCCTTCAGATTTGAAATGTGGTACCCTTTCATTCCTCTCTGGGCATTCTCAGCCCATAACAATCAGCAAGTTTTAAATTTACAGATAAGAGAGGATTCAAAGCATATGTTTGGGAGTACATAGCACATGAGTAAAGGCTTCAAACTTTCTAAACCGAATGAGGATTTTAAATTTAGAGCTCCAACAGATTCTAACCATGAAGAAGTTAAAAAACATAGTAAGAATTGCAATAATTTTTAATTACAGAATTAATTTGGGCAGTAAAAAAGAAAAACAACCAATGGAGTGCACTTTTGTGTCTGAAATACAAGCTAGTGTTACAGTTCATGGCGATGCAGCAAAGCCTGTGTTTAGTTTTCTCAAAAACAGCAGTTCCTCTGCTTGAAACACCCAGGCCTTTGAGGCTGGTGATGGCATACTTGACACTGTCACTTCCTCTTTGATTATAACTGTGGCTGCCTTTGTGTTTGGAAAGGCCGGCAAGCCAGGCAGCACTCTCCCCTGAATATCCACCCTCAATGCACTCTTTCTCAGTCCTTGCTCTTTTCTCAGGATAGCAAAAGAGCAGCCCCATCTAGCATAGCTATTGCTCTTACTACATCTGCTTTCAAATTAGGACAGGCAGCAATACTACTGCAACTTTGGTTTTCAGCCCAGAAGGTAAGCCCACTTTCACCTCTGCAGGATCCTCACCGGCACGTGGTGCTGGATAGTCAGCACCTCCTGCCAAACCAGCATTTAGTGCTAACCAGATTATACCACTTGGAAAAAAATCAC
>NW_004525053.1:145336-157672 GCF_000260255.1 Octodon degus
GGCAGCATTATTTTCTGGTGGTGCTCAGCTTGCATGACTTACTTTTGCAATTGAATCCAACAGGAGCCAGCCTCCTGTGTTTGGACAACAGCCTACTCAGTCTGCATTTGGCTCTGAACAGCTCCTGATCTCAGTATGGTCTCCCACTTTGGCAGCAGTGTCACAAATGTCAACATCACAAAAAATAATCCCAATAAAGTAATCCCAGGACTCAAGAGGCTGAGGCAGAAGGACCACTGCAAATTTGAGGCCACCCTGGGCCACAAAATGAGTTCAGGCCCTATGTGAACTGCATAAGGAGACCCTGCATCCAAAAGACAAAAAGAAAAAAAAAAGAATAAGGAACAGTCACCTCTGAGGCCAATCCTAGCATGCCTGCAGCCTTAGATCAGCCTTTACCCCGGAGATGCTGTACTGAACCAGTATGTAGCAGCAGCACTTAGAGTTGGCTCAAAAAGGAAAGATATATGCTCTTCTGGATCTCTTCACGGTCATAATGTAAACAGTACTCTTAAGGCGACCACGATGTGACACACAACAGTTTTAACACTGCCAGTGTCCTTTGTCCACATACAGGAGTGTAATACATCCTGCCTTTATCTGAAGTCAGATGCTCAAAGCTCTTTAATTTGAAATTTTTCTCACTTTTCTTTATATGAGCCCCTTTCCCTCTCTCCAACTCCATTTAATCATCAGTGGAATTTGCCACTGAAATAATAACTGGAGTACAAACTGATTCTTCAGAAAAGAGTATTTCAGGATCCAGCTCATAATTCACTGATTTGACACAGTCTAGCTATACACATGAATAAAGCCTGCATGGAGAACAGCTTTATACATAAATGTAGCACGTGCATTACTAGGTATGTTCCTAAGCACTTATGGCATGTGTTGACATTATATTGTATCCTATACATCAGGATTGTGCAGATGAGAAGACACTGAAATATGAACTATTTCTATACTGTGTGCTGCAGTATGTGAAGAATTGAGTGTATTGTGCACTAAAATTATCTGACACAGAAAGCCTGACTAAAGCATGGTAAGCACTTTTTGAGCTAGCCTACAGCTACTTTATTTGCTATGGAAGAGTTATATGATACTTCCATATTTTCTATCAACTGTCTTTATTCGTGATTTTATTAATAAACTTTTATGAAGATATCTTGCTCTCTATGATTTTTTTTTGCACAATGCTAACCTGTGAACCTCAACATATGGAAAGAGTAAGCATTTGAAAGGCCAGCTAGAAAAGTTCGAAAACAGAAATACAGTGTAAGTGTGTGTCTGACTTGATAAACATTCCTCCTGGGACTCACCCCAGAGCGCCATCATAGGCTGGGGTTGGGAAAGTGGGAATAGGACATTAGGACTTGAGGGGACAGGAAGCAAGGGAGGAAAAGTGCAGAGAAGGCAATTTTGTGTCTGGGTCACTAGTTTGGGATTCTGAATTTATCCTGTAGAGCAACTTATTAACAGTATTCTTCAGGTTCGAATTTTAGCAATCTACACTAAAATATAAACAAGTTGGACTAGAGGTAGCTTAAATTTTCAGATTGGTACTTTCTAAAATGGACATGTGATATGTACCATTTTTAAACAAAAATGATTATCTTATACTACAAACTTTTTGGCAAACAGTATTGGGAATAGAATAAAATAAAAGCAAAATCAGATTGACACAAAGTTTTTTCAATTCTTATAACAGAAGAATCAAAAAACTGGATAATGAAACACGTAATTTAATTCCCAAAACAGAAGACCCAAGAAAATGAAGAAAGTATAAGGTCTCCAAAATGCTTTGTACCCACAGTAGAATCACTCTTCATAAAGAATAAAAATGACCATCAATGTTAACTCTGCACAGGCAAGAATCTAAATGAGAAAAGCTTCCATGAGCAGCTAAGATTGTGGGCCTTTAGTAAACACTCATTTGCCATGAAATCTGTGGTAGACCCATTGAATCACTAAAATAATCTGAGACACATTGGAAGTGTTCAAAACTTTTTGATGGAAAGATTTCCCTGCCTCATAAGTAGGACAAGGCAATTTTTCTTTTAAAGGGTAGAATCCTACAAATTAGAAGATACATGAGTGTCCACAACAAATGGCATTGATAGAACTACAACAGAAATGATCCTTAAAGATTTTTTAATGCATAATGTGTTTCCCTCAAGTAATTATTTATGTGCCTTCTACCAGTGTCCAGTAGTGGGTCGCTCTCTGTGCTACACAAACATAGCATCCAGGCAAGGCAGCACAACCCAAGGATTAACATTTATCTACCCTCACAAAGAAATAATAGAGGCCCAGCCAGATAGCTCAGTGGACTAAAGCACTTGTTGAGGCAGAGTGCAGGGAGCAAGATTCCATCCCTGGCATGCTGTGCCAGCCCTGCCTCTGGGGTGCGCTGAGATGGCTAATGAGACTGGGTGTGGTGACCTACACCTGTAATTCCAGCGCTTGGGAGACTGAAAACAGGAGGATCACTACAAGTCCAAACTCTGCAGTGAGACCCTGTAGACCCTGTACTAAATACATTAAAAATAAAAAAAGAAAGGAAGAAATATCAAAAAGAGGAAGACTTTTATTGAAGTAGGTCAGGTTAAACTCATGGTAGAAACTGACACTGAAAATTTACTGTCTGAAATCCTAAGTATCACTAAAGAGGACAAATACTAGATCTGAAACCATTACTAATTGGAGAGACAGCTCGGCAGACATGACTAAAAACGCAAACTAACACACATATGGCGGACTAAGATTTGGCAAGGTTCCCAAATATACACAATGAAGATATGACGGGATCTTCACCTAAGAGTATATTCAAAACTTTTCTTTGCAAGGACAAAATGCCAACACCTCAAACAACAGGATGTTTCTTATGTGACACAATTTCTGGGAGCCCAAGCTCAACTGGCTCTGAGGCAGAAGCAGAACAGCATGGGGCCAAGGCTGAGGAAAAGCTGCTCCACCCATAGAGGCAAGAAGCAGTGTGAAGGGAGAATGCTGAGAGAAAGCTATACCTCCAGCCCAAAGGACACACCTTCAACCAGCTGCCACTTTCAGCTAGAGAACTCATCAATGAATGAATCCACTGATGTATTCACCACCCCCATGACAAATCACCTTTCAAACACAAGGAGGGACATGTCAGATCTCCATCTAAAGATATTTGGAAAACTAGTCATAAACAAGCGAGAAAAAGGAAATACCAGACAGCTATGGTACATCACTTACAAAAACGAACTCAAAATGGATTAAAGACTTAAATGTAGGACTTAAATATGTTAAACTCCATAGAGATAACAGATAAAGCTCCCAGAAATTTTTTGTCTTGGTGATGAAATTTTGGATATAATACCCAAAGAATAGATGACAAAAAGCAAAAATAAACAAGTAGGACTCTATCAAAATAAAAAGCTTCAGCACAACAAAATGAATGGTCAACAAATGAAATGGGGAAAATACTTACAAACCATGTGCTGGTGAGTAGTTAATAAAAAAAATACTCTGGGAACACATGCAACTCAATAGCGTAGAAATCAGATGAGCTAATTATGAAATGGGCAAAAGATCTAAGCAAGTATTTTTCCAAATCAAGACATAAAACTGGCCAAGAAGTACAGGAAAAGGTGTTTAACATCACTAATCATGAAGGAAAAGCAAATAAAAAATATAAGAGGGTACCACCACATACCTCTTAGGCTAGGTATCACATACCCACTAGGCTAGCAAAGATAAGTGTTAACACTGTGAAGACAGCAAGTCTGTAAATTGGAACAGCCACTATGAAAAAAGGCATGGAAATCTTCAAAAAATTGAAAATACACCTCTGGATCCAGCAATCTCACTTGAGTGCTTACCCAGGCCCTTTTATTTATTTAATCTTGAGAATTTTGAAACAGGTTTTCCTTAAATCACTAATCTCAGAATTCTGAGGGGCTGTGATAGGAGGATCAGGAGTTTGAGGCCAGCCTGATAAGCAAAGAGTCACTGTCCCAAAATAAAAAGTTACAAAAAGGGCAGGGGGACTAGTTCGATAGGAAGCCCTCAATCCACTGCAGCATTCCCCCATTCTGCCAATGGTACTAAGATGGATGAACTGGAAAATATATTAATGAAATGAGCCAAAGAAATGAAGTTAAATGTACATACTCAGTTATAGGTGGAAGTTAAACCACTCACATCCATGGTAATTAAGGGCTGTGAGGTGGAAGAATGGGGAGGTAATAGTCAACAAATGCAAGGTGTCCCACAGGAAG
The DNA here is from genome assembly GCF_000260255.1 of Octodon degus. Lineage (NCBI taxonomy): Eukaryota > Metazoa > Chordata > Mammalia > Rodentia > Octodontidae > Octodon > Octodon degus. The sequence continues at coordinate 149,602 of NW_004525053.1, forward strand.
AATAAGTCATGTGGAAATCTATTGTGCAGCACTGTGACTACAATTAATAACAGCAACTGGTATATTTCAAAATTGCTTTTTTTTTCCAGAACCGGGGATTGAACTCAGCCCCTTGTGCTTGCCAGGCAAGCATTTATTCTACTGAGCTATCTCCCCATCCCCAAAATTGCTAAACGAGTATTAAAGTTCCTCACTGCCAAAATAAATATTTAAGACGATACATGTATTAACGTCACAATTCACTCTACAGCACAAAGTTATTGTCAATTTACAATAAAATCTAAGAAACATTTTCTTCACTAATCTGACGCTCCTACAAAATTTCAATGTCGCAGATACATTGTTCTGTAGCTCTTTTCTTGGCCACAAACCATAGTATCACAGGTACCCCAAGAATCTGAGCAGGGCACACAGGTTGAAAATGCGTGTACAAGGGTAAAGTGAACTAACTGGTCATGGTACCAGACCTATGTAGTGGTTGAATGACCTCTAAATCAGGTCACGAACTCTCTCTAAAATTTATTTTTACGTTATTTTGACTGCGCTTGCCAGGCATAGGCTTATGCAGCTGGCTATAGCCCTGGCCCTTAAACCAAGGTATAAACAGCTTTTTATTCTTGTTGGCCTCTGGTTTCCACAGGACCACCCCATGAACAGCCAGCGTTTAAAATCAGAAGTGGCTGATAACCGCAGGTCATCATCTCTGAGGAACCAGACAGGCTAGACCTGAGCTGGACCCAGGGAAGCTCCGACCCCAGGCGTGAGGTTCCAGCAGCCCAGACCCCCAGGGAGCCGAACGTGGGACCCTGCACCCCAAGGCCTCTGCACCACGGCTCGCGACCCTCAAGGAGACGCCTCTCGAAAGCAACGCGCGCTACCTGGGCGAAGGCGAATTCAATCCGGAGGGCCGTGTGGAGTGCGCAGCCGCGGGCGGCGGATCCCCAGCCTCTCTCTGCGCCAAGCCCTCTGGCGCAGGGAATCCCGCGCCGGCGGATCCTTCTCGCTGCCGGCTGGCCTGCCTGAGGCGCGGACCTCCATGGTCTGCGGCCCTACTGGGGTCCCGCGTCCCCTCACAGTCCGCCCAGGCCCAGCGGTTACAGCCGCGCTCACAGGGCAGTACAGGCCTGCTCTGAGGGCCCCTCAACGACCAACTGCGGGATAACACCGCACATACCTCTGGGGGCCTAAGCTTGAATATCAGTGGGCCCGCGCCGCCCTCAGCGCTCCAGCCCGCCAGCGAACCAATCGCAACGCTTCCTGATGCACGTGACACGTATCGACCAATCGGGTGCGCAAGACGGCCCGCTATGCAGCATGCAGCTCCTGGTGCTTTGGAATCAGCACCGGCAACCTCGGATGCCTAGGGAGCGCGAGGACACTGGTGCATGCAATGTGGACGCAGGTGCTGACAACCGAAGTTTAAGGAAAAAGGTTGCAAAAGTGTGAAGGAGGTGGAGCAAGAAGTTCCCATAGTCTCAGGGTCACAGCTGCAGGTGTGTGCATTTCCTCAAGAAGCTTCATGATGGGTTTGATGCTCTGCCCAGCTCTTAGAGAAACTAGTCTTCTGCTGACTCCAGGGACTTCTGCTGGCTCTAGGGATTCCACAGAAATCCTGAAAGGAGCAGAATCCCTAGATTCCACCGAGCTCCAGCACTACACATAATGACTGCCTGTAACAGAAATCCCCAGAGTACAATACCCTAAACCATAAGATTGTTTTCTCTCATAAAACAAATGATCACGCTATCATTGAAGAGACTGAGACTCTGTGCTTTATCATCCCTAGAACTTGTCACCACACCATAAATTTAACTCCTGGAGCAACTAGCAGCCATCATGCCTGTAAGGGGTTAAAAGAACTTTGTGCCTTAACTGTGAAATTGTTTTTAAAAATAACCCTTGTGCTTCCTGTTATCTACTTTATGAAATATAGTCTCCCTTTCGGCCCAAGGCTGTTCAACAATAAATAACTGTTTCTTGTCAAGGGAGCAAGCTAACACAAACTCCCTCCCCAACCATCTCCTATAACGTAGTCAGCTTAAGATGTATCTTATAAAAATATACACTTATCACTAAGCTGTGAAAGACCTTTTAGTTATGAAGAGTTCACAGTTGTGTCAAATAAAGGTAGTTTCTGTTGTTCTGTGCTAGGTAACAAATTTGCTTACCAAACTGGATGTGATTTCTGTTATAAATACACCCCTGTTACCTATGTTCGGGGCCCATCAGCCTTCTCATTCGTGAGAAGTGGCTGACGAACCTCAGCTCAGTATACAAAAGGCTCTATTCAAATTTCTATCTGGCTCATGTGGTGCCTATGCAGGGTTGACCCATAACAATGCCCTTATTTCACAAAGGTCCTTTTTAGGTGTCCCACCCAACAATTTCTACCTGTATCTTATAGACTCTGTCTTGTGAATGTGGCCTCATATAGCTGGGAAATATAGTCACAGCAAAGGCCTATTGCTGTATGTAATGAAATCTCATTGCAAAAAAGACAATTTGTATAGGCATCTGGCTACTCTGCCAGGGTTTCTTTCCCAATTTTTTTTTAGCTTTGTAAGTGGTCGTTGTGTTCCCCAGCTCAGTAAACATAAAGCCTCCCCAAGGTGTGCAGAACAATTTACTAGGCAAACACAGACTCTGAAAGGCCCTGTGCTGGATGCCACAAGGCCATTATTACTGACTCCATGACACAAATGACACTGGAAGCTAGAAATCATGAAAAATTAGAAGTGAGAGTGGCTTACAGGTATGCCACTCTGGTCCTATATGAGTTGACTGTAAGGTAGTATAAATACATGAAATTAAGGATTATGATTTTGGGTATTCACTGACAAAGGCCACCTTATCTAAAGGCCAGAGTAATAAACAAGTGTTATGGAGATTAATCACTGCCTTGTAACTCAGAAACAGGTTCCAGGTAATATGCCAACACAAAAAAAGATCCTCACATCAGAACACCAGTGTGGTAATGTTAGGAAACTGTTGTATGTAGTAGAGTAAGAGGATTGAAGAAGTTGATTTGGAATTTGTGTCACCACTATGTAAAGAAGAACTGTGCTCAATCTTGAGATTTTTGAGAAGAAATGAACTTCGTTTTATGCATTTAATAAACAATGTCTATTGTACACTTGTGCTGAGTTAAGCATCAATTTGAGTTGGCAAATGACACATTGTGCTGCCCACAGTCTATGAGAAAACAGACATATGTACGGACACTATGAACACATAAGACATTTGTAGTTTGGGGACTCATGGAAATAACAAACAATCTAGAAGAGAAGAGGAAAGTTAGAGAAGGCTTTCTAAAGAGGTGATCACTTTCATAACCAAAACTAAATGCCTAGTATTTTAAATGAGTACTGTTTTTTTTTTAAAATGCGTCAGTTATTTGATTAGGTTCTTAGTAAGAAATTTAGAACACTGATTTATGAGGATAAATTTCATTTGTCAGAGCAAAAACGAATCACAGGTAGCCCCAGAGCTGAGGGACAGTTTTGATTCTTGCTAAAATCTGAGTCCACCGCTTTCTGATCTGCCATACACTGCTCTGAAATCTGGCATCTCTCTGTCAGTATCAAAGATCTCATCCTCCTGGTGTCTGCGTTTCCACAGCTGCTTCTTCTAAGCATAAGTGAGGTGTTTGGGGATTTTCACTTTGCTGATAGCAATTTTTGTAAAGGTGGCAATGACATATTTCTGGTGTGTTCTGCTTAGAGGAACAAGATTAAGGCTAAGAGGCCCAGTCACAAGTAGCAAGCCACTGGCCAACTGCTTCAGGAAGACCACTATCTTACCTCTGTGACCCAGTAAGGATGATCAAGATGGTGCCAGAAGGGATGCTAGCTCCAAGTTTCCTCACATGCTGACTGAAGGGTTTCTTGCTGTGGCTCAAGAGCTTTCAGGGCACATCTTCAGTAGAGCAGCATCAAGGCCTTTTTTGAAGCTTAACCACCTGGGTCCCTCTGTTCTTTTCTCCACGGACTGGTTTTGTGATAGTAGTAAGAATTTCTCCTTCTTTTTCTTCTCAAACTTTGATTAAGCAGCTGTGTACTTTCTCTTGTACAAAGCCTTTCTCTAGTACATAGCAGATAGTACACAGTTGCTAAATTTTCTCAGCTGCAGTGGGGCTGCCCCTTTTTAGACTTTTCTGCCTTCATCTTACCTTTTCACTAGTGCCACTGTCAGCCACCTTCTTGGCTTCGTGTTTATTTTCTTTAGTGTCTGGCTTCTCACCTGCTATCTTGCAAGATGGGAAAGAGCTAAATGAGTACTGTTTTGATAAATCAAACTCAAATGCATATTCTATAAAGAATTTAATAATATATACAAAAATCTTTTTTTTCTTCCCTGGAAGTGCAAGTGCCTGAGTTCAATCCCCAGTTTTTTGGTTTTTTTTTTTTTTTTTTTTTTTTTTTTGTACCCGGAATCAACATCACAACCTCACACTTGCAAGAGGGGTTCTATGCCACTGAGCTGTAATCCTGGCCAAAAGTCTTGTCAATTTTAATGTGAGTTTATGTTTATCTAACATAATTATTGGATTTTCAACTCTTTCTTAGGGTGGTGCTCATAAAAATCTATGTAAATATCTCTACAGCATTTCTTCTAACATTTCTATCATATTTTCAAACTTTCAGCCAATCTGGAATTTGTTTATACATTACTGTTCATTTCATAGTTAGACTTATAATTTACTTCTAGAAATCAAATCTGGGGCTGGAAGATAGCTCAGCCATCTAAAGCACCTGCTTAGGCAAGCTTAGGGACCACAGTTAAATCCCCAGTACTACATGCCATGAAAGCCCTGCCTCCAGGGCAGGATGAGCAGGCCACAAAAAAGTCTGTATTTAAGTTTATAAAACTACAAATTAATTGAGTAGTATGATGTTTTACTCTTGTACACCTTGGGTAACATTCAAATAAGGTTAAGTATACCTGTCTTCTCATTTATCATTTCTTACGTAAAATATTTCTAAACTTTAAATTAAATGTCTAAATATAAAACGAACAGTAATGTATAAAGAAAGTCAAAATGGACTGAAAGTGTGAAAATAAAATAGTAATGTTTGAAGAATGCTGTAGAAATGTTTATATAGATTTATTATGAGCACCTCCCTAAGAAAGAGTTGAAAATCTAACAATTATGTTAGGTAAACGTAAAGTCACAGATAACTGCTTGAAATGCACAGTACATTATTATCATAATAGCCCACAAGTAGGCGCTCCTAACCAGAACTTACACCTAGACCCAATAATATTGTTAAATAAATAGTATAACCTGATTTTTACTTACTTCACACACAGATTTGCTTCACAATCCACCATAAACTTAATAGTTTAAAGCACCACACATGCTCTCTCACAGTTTGGAGGGCATAAATCCTGTCATGGTTTCTGTCACTAGGCTGCAATCCAAGTATTGACCAGGGCTTTCTGTCTCATCAAAGGATTCACTGAGGAAAGATCCATGTCCAAATCCCCTCAATTTATTGGCACAATTCCTTTTTGTAACTTTACACTCAAGTATCTTTCTTTTTTCTCTTCTTTCTTTCTTTCCTTCCTGTCTTTCCTTCTTTCTTTCTTTTTTCTTTCCTTCCTTCCTTCCTTCCTTCCTTCCTTCCTTCCTTCTTTCTTTCTTCTGCTTTGTGCGTTTCACTACCTGCAACAGATTTCAGGCTCTGGTGCTCATCTGTCAGGTGCTGCACCATTGAGCTACATTCCCTGCCCAGAATACATTTACTCACTGACTGAGCAGTAGGCTGTGTATCTCTAGCAATTTGTTTAAATTAAATATCACCTATACAGCATAAGGACCTGACTGGAAAGTGCTAAGTCTTGAGTTTGATCCCTGGGACCACAAACAAAGAGACAAACAAAAAATATCACCTATAAATGTTAAACTGTTTCAAATTATTCATTAGTATAATATATTAAAACAATAGGGTTGGGGGCTGGGGAGTTGGTTCAGGAGAATAAGCACTTGCCTAGCAAGTGCAAGGGCCTGAGTTCAATTCCCGGTTCCACCAAAAAATAAAAATAAAACCTTTACTAGCCTTGCAAGTTCAGTGAGGACTCAGGACATAACAGAACTTGTACTGTAATATCCTGTAACTCAGTGGTGTCCCAAATTTTCTGATCAAGAAGATTATGGGGCCAAAGAGGAGAATGATTGATGATATAGGGTGTGCCTAAGGAAAGTCATATGTAGAGAAAACATTCTCTCAAGCTTTCACAGAGAACAAATGGGTCAAGCAATGGCCATGACTCATCCACATGCTGACACTGACAAAGGATCTACAAACTGTGGTACAGGGATTCAGGGAAAATCCTGAGGGGATTTGACTGACCTTGTCACATGCAAAAGTTACATATCTTGTCATATACGTCTTGCTTTATTTTGGTCTTAACTATCCAATAGGAAAGTATAAAAGCAAGGGGACTGGGGAGATAGCTCAGTAGAATAAGCACTTGCCTAGCAAGCACAAGGATCTGAATTCAATCCTTGGTTCTACAAAAAAAAAAAGTATAAAAAGTAAAGCCATATTAATATGTTGAGCTGTAAAAGGCTCAAGTCAACAACTTCTGACATCGCCAGTCCTACAGATAACTTCCTACTATTATGGACTACTGGAGTATATTGGATTATTTTGCTGAATTCACACACCTACAATGTTTAAATGATAATGGAACACCCATCTCTGACAAAACTAATGATAAAAAGGGGATATAAACAAAGGACTATTTTGTATCTGGATATACAAAATAGGACAGATATAAAGCTACTTTAATTTAATTCAATAAAAAGAAAGATTTGTACTAATAAAGTTTGGACAGGATATCATGTGTGCATCTTGTACTATGAATAACCACTACAAAGACAAGAATATGAAATGTACTATTTATTGAAACTGTCATCGTAATCAGTTTTGAAACTGTTTCATTGCTATTTGTTTCTCCTTGTTTCCATAATTTTATTGAGAAACAAATAGCAATGAGACAGTATCAACCCAAATTGTTAGGACAGTTTCAATAATTAACACACTGCATGCATTCTTCCTAGTGGTTATTTGCTGTTCAAGATGCAGACATGACATCCCATTCACAAACACTATTAGAACAAATCACTCTATTCACTAAGAGAATGTAACTATATATCTATCCTAACCACTTTGAATACACAGATACAAAATGGACATTCATCTGTATCCCCCTTTTTGTTTAGTTCCGTCATTTGAATATTATAGGTGTGTTAACTCTGCAAAATATTCAAAAAGAGTCCAATAGTCCATAATAGTATTGGGTCTTCTGCTTGACTGTGACTGTCAGAAATTGTTGACCTGAGCCCCCTACAGCTCAACATAACACCATCGCTTTACTTCTTATACGTTTCATACTTTTCTGCTGGATGGTTAAGAGCAAGGTAAAGCAGGACCTATGCAACAAGAGTTGTAGCTTTTGGGTCTGATAAGGTCAATGAAATCCCCTCAGGATTTATCCTGAGATCCTGTACCTCAGATTGTAGAACCTTTGTCAGTGTCAGCCATGTGGATGAGTCACGGCCATTGCTTGGCCAATGTGCTCTCTGTGAAAGACGGAGAAAATGTTTTCTTTCCATGTGACTCTACTTAGGCACACTCTACACATCATCGATCACTTTCCTCTTTGGCCCCATAATCCCCTTGATCAGAAAATTTGGGACAAGTTCTCATATGTCCTGAATATTAATTGACCTTGGAAGGCTAAGGCCAAAATGTTGGGTTTCCCTGTGGCCCTCCTTTTTCTCTAATTTTTGTCTGCAAACTTAGGTTGTTAACCCTCCAGAAGAGAAGCTTATTGTTATTACCATACAACCTAGACTGGTAAGCTTAACCTTTCTCAATAAAATTAATTTTTAATAAAGAGAAAAAGAAAGACAAAAAATCCACAATGGCTCATGGAATGAAATTACCTAGGTAGAGTTTAAGTATAAGCTATGAATTGTTCCTAAAATAAAAATATAAAGAATTTCAAGGATGAAAAAAGAAAACAATAGGGCCAGTGATATAGCTCAGTGGCTCAAGCATCT
>NW_004525053.1:165064-165719 GCF_000260255.1 Octodon degus
TCTTGTGTGGTATCCATATACCTATAAAGGTCTCCAGTTTGTCCTTTATAACTAAGTACCATTGCATTATATTAAAATAAGTCATATAGAGACCCAGTCCTAGCCAAGCTCCGGTGAGTGTGTGGAGAGCTTCCTGCTACCTGCGCCGGTGGGATCAGTTCCAGCCCAAGCGCAGCCTGGGCTGGATCCTCTCCCACCCCCTTGAGCTGCCCCCCACCACTCCACAGTACCTCCCCCACCCCGCCCACCGAGTAGTAATTTCTGCCGAGTTCCAGGAACCCTCAGATGCAGTCCTAGCCCAGGTCCGGTGAGTGTGTGGGAGAGCTTCCTCTTCCCCCTAATTCACCCTGCCCCATCCAGGAACAGCTCAGGCCTGGCATACAAGCCTGGGGTGTAATCCTGCAGCTGCAATCCCTGCACAGAGTGTACAGGATAGATCCAACCAGCTAGTCCAGGAACAGAACATCTTCCCACAAGGACACAACAGGTTCACCATCAAGGGCAGCAGTGTGATGGAGCTGAGCACAGCAGCCAGACCAAAGCCAGACACAGCTGGATACGTCCAAACTTTGTAGAGCTGCACCTGAACTTCAGTACATGTGAAGGTTATAACTACAGCAAAGATCTACAACAAAGGTCAGAAGACAGTGCTACA
>NW_004525053.1:170897-172422 GCF_000260255.1 Octodon degus
TATGAGAACTTGAACTGTAATGTCATGTACCTCGGTAGTGTCCCAAATTTTCTAATCAAGATGATTATGGGGACAAAGAGGAAAGTGATCGATGATGTAGAGTGTGCCTAAGGAGAGTCACATGGAGAGAAGATATTCTCTCAGGCTTTCACAGAGAGCACATTGGCCAAGAAATGGCCGTGAATCATCCACATGGATGACACTGACAATGGTTCTACATTCTGAGGTACAGGATCTCAGGATAAATCCTAAGGAGATTTCACTGACCTTATCAGACCCAAAAGCTACAACTCTTGTTGCATAGGTCCTGCTTTTCCTTGGTCTTATCCATCCAGTAGAAAAGTATGAAGATGAAATATAGAAAGTAAAGCCATGCTGTTATTTTGAGCTGTGGGGGAATCAGGTCAATAATTTCTGACATTGCCAGTTAAACAGAAGACCCAATGCTATTATAGGCTTCTGGACTCTTTTGAAATATTTTGCTGAGTTTACACACCTATAATATTCAAATAACGGAACTTAACAAAAAAAGGGTATACAGATGAATGTCCATTTTGTATCTGAGTATTCAAAGTGGTTAGGATAGATATATAGTTACATTCTGTTAATGAATAGAGGGATTTGTTCTAATGGTGTTTGTAAATAGGATATCAAATCCACATCTTGTACAGCAATTAACCACTAAGAAGAATGTATGCAGTGTGTTAATTACTGAAACTGTTCTAGTGATTTGATTTGAAACTGTCTCATTGCTATTTGTTTTTCAATAAAATTATGCCAAAAAACAAAAGATTTTCTCACTCTAGTAATTCTAAAACACCTATAAGGATATGTTACATCTTGGACAGGCATAATTTTCAAAGTTTCATAATACCCAGTATGATACAAGGTGTGGAAGAAAAGGTTACATTAAATTCAATAATTTTGATGAGAGTTTTGAATTACATAAATTGTGTTGTATAATTGAGCATTACTAACTGAAATAAACAATAAGTAAATGTTCTCAGAAAAAAAAAAATAAAAGCCATGGTGTTATGTTGAGCTGTAGGGGAATCAGGTCAACAATTTCTGACATTGCCAGTGAAGTGGAAGACCCAATACTATTATGGGCTACTGGACTCTTTTAGAATACTTTGCTGAGTTTACACACCTATAATATTCAAATAACGGAACTTAACAAAAAAGGGGGATACAGATGAATGTCCATTTTGTATCTGTGTATTCAAAGTGGTTAAGATAGATATATAGTTTCATTCTCGTAATGAATAGAGTGATTTGTTCTAATGGTGTTTGTAAATAGGATATCAAGTCCGCATCTTATACAGCAATTAGCCACTAGGAAGAATGTATACAATGTGTTAATTATTGAAACTATCCTACCAATTTATTTGAAACTGTCTCATTGCTATTTATCAATAAAATTATGGAGAAAAAAGTTAGTTCCTTGATTCCTCTCCCAGTCTGAGTTTGGATTTCTTCTTGATGTTGTGTATTCTTTACTTAGGGACTTTCCATGAAGCAGATG
>NW_004525053.1:172719-173728 GCF_000260255.1 Octodon degus
TATGTGTTTTTTCTAACTCCTTTGTTCCCATTTTCATTCTCATTTTATCTAGCTTTCTTTTTGATTTTCAAATCATTCCAGGATTTGCTGACTCTTTGTCATAGCAGATTGAGTCTGACTTGGCCTCTAATAGTAGTAAGCTCCTTTGTTGGCATGTTAGAAGCACCTGCTGGTTCCTTCAGTCTTTGTGCTAATATTCATACATTGAATAATGCAGCATCCGGCTGCAGTCGAGACTCCTGCCACACTTATAGGAGAGGCGAGAATTGAGACTTTCTCCCTTTCCCTTTTCAAAATATCCTAACCACCCAATAAATGCATCATCACTTACAGCATTCTCCACCAGTTCATTGGCCAGGGTTGTTAGGCCATATAAAGCCTTTGTGATAGTTCCATAAGTAGCTGTATTATTGAGAATGAAGGTATATATACCACCCGGCATGGCACAAACACAGACACTTCATTCTTCTGTTAGTATCTGTCTAATGCAATTCTATTTTCTCAGGCTATCTGACTGGTGGCATCTAACTGTCTGGATCTTTACTATAGTTGATGAATTTCCTTTAATTGAATCCAATATATATTTTTATTAATTGTGGACCAATGAAAGGGTACTGACTTAAGCCCTGAAGTGATTTCTAACTTTGAACTCATCAAGGACTCCCACAGGGACTCCTTCAGAATCAGTGTGTGTATTTGACTCAAAGGACCCCATTATCAACCTTCTATTTTTGTGTGCATGTATGAAATGCCAGGGTCAAGGGTACAGATAACTGAATGAGGCAAAAATCCTAATACAGTTGAATGATATTCTATAAAAGAGGTTCCCTTTTCCACAGGCATTCACTTGAGGTTTGCAGAGCAATGAGTAATTTCCAATGCCTGGCTCACAAGTAACATTCAAAATGTTGGGGCCGGGCTGGAGAGATGGCTCAGTGGTCTAAAGCACCTACTTAGAACAAGCTTGGCAAAGCATCAGGGACTGCGGTTCAATCCCCCAGCACCACAT
>NW_004525053.1:173943-179779 GCF_000260255.1 Octodon degus
AAAAAAAAAAAAAATGTTGGGGCCTGAAGAGATAGCTCAGTAGAATAAGCACTTGTCTTGCAAATTCAAACCCTCGTACTAAAAAAAAAGTATTCCCTGACATTCAAAATGCTGCTATAGGTTACAAATCCTTTCATAGGTCTACTGAACTCTGCCCTCTACCTAGATAGGCAGTAGGAGTGACTCATATTTTATAGACAGCTAAGTTAGGTAGAAATATTACAGGCAGTAAGACAGGGCTACATCCTCAAAGGAGCCAGTGCAGAACACAGAATGCCTTGCAATTATGGAGGAGGTAGATAACTCCACATGAATGCTAGAAGTCAATACAAAAGGTGAAATGAAGGCACCTATATCATTACCCTAAAGAAAAACAACAGTAATTAATATTCCACATAACAATTAATAGTCTAAATCTTGATAACCTTGAGAAAGCAAGTAAAAGTCACTGATTATCTCCTTCAGGAAAAGCCATTATTCTGTTTCATGCTTGCTTGCTATATGACTTGATCCTGATTCAATCAATATTGCCTCAGCAATTATGCTCATAATCTTATTGGTTGACCATATTTTGGTTCTACCTCATGCCTGCCTTTATCTGCCTCTCCTTATGGTTTTGCTCTAGAAAAATCCTTAGAAAAGGCAGGGTCCTTGGCAAACCACTCAAAATACCTTCTGTCATTCTCTCTCAGATAGAAGCTGCTTTTCCCCCAGTAAATAAATGTATTTGTGTGTGTGTGCACGTGTGTGTGTGTAACCAGGGATTGAACTCATGCCCTTGCAGTTGCCAGGGAAGCACTTGTTCTACTAAGCCATCTTCCTGGCCTCCCTATAAATATATTCTGCTCTTAAGCTCTTTAGTTCCTACAATTCACTTCTAAGAAACACAAAATTGTTTATACAACTAGCATTTTGGAAGTTTCTTTTCCCTATGTCAATTTTCCATAGGGGACCGTCCTGCTTCAAGGTTGCATATGGTTAGATATTTGGACTTACGTGTAAACATAAGAAGTATATAATTCTTTATGCCTATTTTTTAAAATATATTCCAATTTTTAAATGATTTTTCATCATATTCTGTAGGGACTTAAAGTTCAACATATCAATACTTGATGAAAAACACCTGTTCCATGTTATGCCTAAGATGGTTGATATTAAGACAGATAGTGAGGTTAAGCTTAACAGCCTAAGTTGTATGGTAATAACAATAAGATTGTCTTCTGGATGGTTAACAACCTAAGTTTGCAGACCAAAATAAGAGAAAAAGGAGGACTGCAAGGAAAGCTAACATTTTAGCCCTAGCCTTCCAAGGTCACTTAAGACTCAGGACATATGAGAACTTGTACTGTAACATCATGTAACTCGGTAGTGTCCCAAATTTACTGATCAAGGAGATATTGGGGCCACAGAGGAAAGTGATTGATGATGTAGAGTGTGACTAAGGAGAGTCACATGGAGAGAAAACATTCTCTCAGGCTTTCACAGAGAGCACATTGGCCAAACAATGGCCATGACTCATCCACATGACTGACACTGACAAAGGTTCTACAATCTGAGGTACAGGATCTCAGGATAAATCCTGAGGGGATTTCACTGACCTTCTCAGACCCAAAAGCTACAACTCTTGTTGCATAGGTCCTGCTTGACCTTGCTCTTAACCATCCAGCAGAAAAGTGTAAAAACGAAGTACAGGAAGTAAAGCCATGGTGTTATGTTGAGCTGTAAGGGACTCAGGTCAACAATTTCTGACATTGCCAGTGAAGCAGAAGACCCAATACTATTATGGACTACTGAACTCTTTTAGAATATTTTGCTGATTTTACACACCTATAATATTTAAATGATGGAACTTAACAAAAAAAAAGGGTATACAGATGAATGTCCATTTTGTTTCTGTGTATTCAAAGTGGTTAGGATAATATATAGTTACATTCTCTTAATGAATAGAGAGATTTGTTCTAATGGTGTTTGTAAATAAGATATCAAGTCCCCATCTTATACAGCAATTAACTACTAGGAAAAATGTATGCAATGTGTTAATTATTGAAACTGTCCTACCAATTTGCTTTGATACTGTCTCATTGCTATTTGTTCCTCAATAAAATTATGGAAAATAAAAAACAAAAAACAAAAAAAGATATTCCCTAGGGAGAGAGGGGGGAAACCCTCTCAGATGTGTCATTAGAAATTTTGAGAGAGTATCAACAGGCTCCAAATGTTCTCATATCCCCATGCAGCTTTGTCCTGGTACAGAGCCAACATACAAGCATTTCAGCAGTCACTATCACATTCAAAGGGAAATGAAATGTCTTATGTCTATGAGCATCCATTCATAAATATAACAATCACATTTGTTACTGACATGTGACATAAATTTAGCCCATTCACTCCAGGCATTTATATCTTCATATTCAGTCTCTATCTCTAAAATTTATCATAAATATTTAACTTTGATTATTTTTATATTTTTAGGGTCCTTTAATTTTTGGTGTCAGGAATTACACTAGGAACCTCATACTTCCCAGAAATGTACTGTGCCACTGAATTATATCCCTGGCCTTTTTTTCTGGACCAGGAATCAAACTCAGGACCTTGTGCTTGCCAGGAACGTGCCATGCCACTGTACACCAGGTCCTTAGAGTTATTAATGAGGGCCCACCAGAGTTTGTTAGGATCTGGGCTAAGAGTACCACCAATTGGGTTAAAGTGTGAATTAGATATTAAATTAAGAGCCAGTTGGCCAAAAGGGTCTTTCCTGTGATGTCTGTTCCCAATCACTACACTCACAGTGCCACTTTGAATTCTTTATGTAAAGAATCTGGATCACTGATGATAATGAGTGTAGGATTGTGTCTTAGTGACTTTTCTCTGATTGCTGAGACAAAATACCTGACTTCCAAAGTTAAGGGAGGAAAGATTTATTTAGCTCAGAGTTTATAGAGGTTTTAGTCCATTATTGCGTAGGTTCAAGGCAGAAAAGAGCCATTCATGGTGGATACAATGTAGCAAAAGCAACAAGGGAGGGAGACAAGATGCTTTTCTATCCCTTATATTGTATGCAAACTGCTTGCTCAAGGACAGATGTAGGACGTACAGCCTTAATCCTAGCCAGGACTATATCAAACTAATCAATGGACTGATTTACTAATCTCACACATTTAATCCTAGCATCACACAATGTGATGGCTTGTCTACAAATGTCCTCCCAAAGCTTCATGCAGCTATGGGGCAGGCCTCTAGAGTTTATGATTGAATCATGGTCCCTCTTGGAACAGGTATCTTGAACACAATACAAGGGAAGGAAAGATGCTTGCTTCCCACTTCTCTCTTCTGCTGCCATGAATTGTTGTCCATGGCCACATGCCACTCTGCCTTGGAGCCAGCCAAGAATGGACTGAAACCTCCAGAAATTCTGAGTTAAAAAAACTTTCTCTCTTAATTTTGAGCATTATGAATTTTGTCTCAGCAAGGAGAAAAAAGTAACCAAGACAGAATTTGGTACTAGGAGTGCGGTCATTGTTGTGATTATACCTAACTGTGTGGTTCAACAGCCTTTAAGAATGGCTTGTAGAAAGCATTTTAAAAGTTTGGAGACATTGTCTAAAAGACTAGAGCTGAAAGGCCTTAGGCTGTTCCATGTGGGAGATTCTGGTCAGAGGTCAAAAGAAAATCCTGCTGGTGAAGACCAGGGTGGGCATGTTTCTGCTAAAAGAAGGACTACATTGGGTGCTGGACTCCTGATGATGTGTGTAGTAACTTTGCAAAAAAAAATTTCTCCATTTTGCTTGTGTTCAGAGACTTTGCCTGTGACTGAAATTAAGGTCAGGAGATTAATTGCTTGTGACTGAAATTAAAACCTGGAGATTAAATTTATCTGGCAGACAAAAATTTCAAGTCAGTTGAATGCTGAGTCAGTAGCATGACTATAGTTGGAGACTTTTAGCTACATTTATAATGACAATCAAGAGCAAAGAGCTTAGCAAGATTATTTGAAATGTTATGAACTTGAGGAGAAAAAGCTCCCATAAAGCTCTAGACTGCAAAAATAGAGCTGGGGAATTCTCCATTGCTTAAAAAATAACTGGAATATGCAAGAGATGGCCTGATGGCATTATAAAAAGAAGTAAATCACCCTTTACAGCCTCAAAATGGCAAAAGTAAAAGAGTTTGCCTTGAGAAAAAAGTTACAGAGTGCCATATTCCAAAACAGCAATGGCTACATTGGGTTCCAAAATGGGAGCATTATACAGAATTTGTTCCTCAGAACTGGATTTGCAGTACCAGCGACAGGCACCCGAACCCTACAGCAAAGAGAAAAAAAAGCCTTGCTACTACTCCAGCTGACAGACCTTATCATCATCCATGTGGCTCTGGTTTTAGGTACATAGAGAATGCATAAGTTCTGAGGTTGAATGGCTTCTAACTAGATTTCAAATGGCTTGGGAAGCCAGGCAGTGTGCCCCTGAGAGGGAAGCCTGTAAAGCTGCAGGTGTGAAGTGAAAGGTGCTGTAGAAATCCCTAAAGTTTAATAAAACTAGGAATGTAGCTTGTCTAAGAAAAGCTGCAAAGAGGAAGCAAAATGTGCCTAAGAGAAAAACAGTGAGAGCTGTAACCACCAAAAATGCCATGGAGGTGGAGTCATGCAAGCCCTTTGGAGCTCACGATTCACCAGATTGTCTCAGATGTTGCACATGAAACTATAGGATTTATGTTTGCCCTGCTGGATTTTGGACTTGCTTTGGTCCCAATGCTTTGTATTCCCATTTGTACCTTTTGGAATGGTAATGCTTATCTTGTGCCATTAAATGTTGAAAGTGTCGAATATTTCATTTGTGTAGGGCTCACAGCTAAAAGTTTGTCTTACATCTTGGAAGAGACCTGGGACTTAGGCTTTTCAAAAACACTAAGAGATAGGCTAGAATGCCTTTTGCATAAAGGGTTATATATGAGTCTTTGTGGGGTCAGGGATGGAATGTCTTTGTATTTTGTCAAGATGTTCCCCAAAGCCTCAAGCAGTCATGGGGAAGGCTTCTAGAGTTCATAATTGATTAATGGACCAATGCTGGGATTATGGATATGAATGCTACACCCACCCTAGGGTAGGTAGCTTGCTTCCTGTTGCTTCTGCCATTTTGCTATTGCTTCTTTTGCTGTCTTCAAACCTGGGAACTTACACTTGCCAGGGAGGCACTTATGCTACTACTGAACTATCTCCTCAGCATCTCCAATTTTTGTTTTTCAGACAAGATTTTATTATGTAGTTCAGGCTGGCCTTGACTTCATTATGTAACTTAGGCTGCCTTCAAAATTTATGGCAATCCTCCTTCCTCTGCCTCCTAGTATTGGCATTAAAGGAGTGTACAACGATAACTGACAGCTGATCCAATTTTATAGTGATGTTTACTGGTTTGTTGTTTTGTTTTGTTTTGTTTTGTTTCAGAAGCAGGGATTGAACTCAGGCTCTTGCGCTTCCCTGGGAAGTGCTTATAACACTAAGCCATTTCCCTGGCCTCTGTTATCTAGAGCATAATAGGATCTTAAATTTATAGGCTAAATTGGCTCTGCCCCATATAGCATAAGAGTTTTAGTTCCAATATTGTGGGACTGTCCTTCTTCAAAGTTCTATATGGTTAGATTTTTGGACTTATGTGTAAACATAAGAAGTATATAATACTTTATGCCTATTTTTTAAAATATATTCCAATTTTTAAATGTTTTTTCATCATACTGTATAGGCACTTAAAGATTAACATCTCAATACTTGATGAAAAATACCTGTTCCATGTTATGCCTAAGATGGTTGATATTCAGACAGATAGTGAGGTTAAGCTTAACA
>NW_004525053.1:181005-208395 GCF_000260255.1 Octodon degus
AAAATAAGGCATATAAATAACCCATAAGCACGTGGTGTTTTTTCTCTCTTTTTTTTTTTTTTTTTTTTTTGGTACAGGGCTCCAACTGAGGACCTTGCACTTGCCAGCACGGTTCTATGCATGCTGAGCTATCTCACCAATGTTCAGAATTCAGATATTAATTGGAGGGCCTGCAAGATAGCTCAGTAGATTAAGCTCCTGCTAAGGCAAGTGTAGGTACTGTGGTTCAATCCCCAACACCACACACCAATGTAGGCCCACCGCTGGGCACCCTGAGCCAGCCACTGAGATCGGGCATGAATGGGGTCATCTGAAATCCCAGTGCTGGGTAGCTGAAAAAAGCAGGATCATTAGGAGTCCAAGCTGCATACAGAAACCCCGTATCAAATACATTAAAAAAATGTTAATTGGACTCTTTACTGAGGCAGGAGGCTGGAACT
Source organism: Octodon degus (assembly GCF_000260255.1). Taxonomy (NCBI): domain Eukaryota; kingdom Metazoa; phylum Chordata; class Mammalia; order Rodentia; family Octodontidae; genus Octodon; species Octodon degus. The sequence goes on from NW_004525053.1 coordinate 181,446, forward strand.
TGTGATTTGCTCTGTTGGGAATAGTTTATCTCTCTAAATTACAGATACAGCCCACTACTTTCAACAGACTTGGAAAGGTTTTTTACCTTCTCTAGGGTAACAGTCCATGCCTTCAATGAAGTGCCATTATAAAGAACAAATGGGGAGGATTTCACTTATATGATGCCGCTGATTTTCCAGAGTCTGGTAGAAATGTAGGGCAGGGAGGGATTGGGATCTATCACTAAACCTCATGCAAAAGTGTCAGGGGTATTTAAGTACCCTATGGATGATCATCTAGAGTTGTACTATTTGCCCTTCATGGAAAGGCAAATTGGGCATGACTTCTGCAAAATGTTTACCCAGCAGGCATACTAGTCAAACCTGTTCCTCCCAACCATTTTACTCATGCTGCTTTAAATGTCATTGATTAAGGTGATAATATCTAAAGAGGTGTTACAATAAATAGAAAAGATTTAACTATCTATATTCTATGTATTCATTAGTAATGACCTTAACTATGGGCTATGTCATGTTTTATGGCTTGTGTCTAGATATCCCCCATATTTTCAAGGGATTACCAAATCAGTTAACTGAATAATGTGGCACTGTCCTTATCCCAGTATCCTGGATGCAACACAAGAAAGGGAAAGAGGCTTCTCTGGTATCTTGCTTTATGCCCACTATGAACTGCTTCTCCTCTGAAATGCCTATCTGATAGGCCCCTCCTTGGAACCAGCCGATTATGCTCTAACACCACTACAAACTGTGAGCTAAATAAACAATTCCTCCCTTAAATTTGGGTGTCAGGTATTTTGTCTCACAAACAAAAAGAAAATAACTAAGAAATCTTCAATACACTATTTATAAATAAAAATCTTGTAAGTCCAAAATAATCCCCAGACAGAGCCTGTGTATATATCTCCAAATATTAACAAATAACCATAATTCTGAGATGATTAGAATTCCAGTTCTCTCTTGTAGAAACACATAACTTCACCTTTCCATTAGATAAATGCATCTTCACTTTCCAAATATGTGCTAATAACTAGCTGCTGGAAAGTTTAGATAACCACAGAAAATATTAATCCAAACTACCATAAACCTTAAATATATACAAAAATAAATACATCTATCCATGCTGAAGTCATCAGCCATGTACACACTCTCCATATGCTAATATACCACTCTCAACCTCAAATACATATGCAAGTCCACATGACCTGCAAATATGCAAACACAAACTGCTAACACTCACAAATAATTCTTCCAATTAGACAAAAGTAAATTATATAAACTCCATATCACAAATACAAATACACTTCAGTTTCCAAAACTAGTCATAGACTTGCCTCCAAACATGGAAATACACATACACAAACTTCAAAATCCATACTAACAATACATGCAACTATAAAACACATTCTGAATGCATAATATTCTCATAAAGCCTATTTGTACACACATGCCAAGTGCATGCTCTATAATGGTGCCCATATGCAACTGCAGAAAATTGTTCCAAATTTGCCCTGATCTGCTAAAAATTCAAACATCCATGGGGAAAACCATAACTCTCCATCAATTCAACACCAGACATATGAAAATGTAATAGATACTATTAATGCAATTAATGCCTTACAATTTAATAATAAAACTTATAATCCTCTCTATTGTAAATTTTAGTAAACCGAGCCATCTAATAATTTTGATGATTTTAGCCAGGTTCCTGCATCCACAGGATAGTGATGATCATTTGATAAAATAAGAATGAGGAAAAGTACAGTATTCAATTTTCAAAAGCTGCCAACATCACTAATAAATGAATGTGTTTATAATGATATAAATACATTATATTATGACTCATAACATTTGCCTTAGACATACATGAAAAGAAGGAAGATGTAACTCATAAGTTCTAATTTTTTCAATAATATAAGCTATTTCTTTGGTTCTTTTCAAATACATATGTTTTCCTAAAGCTTTTGTGTTATAGTGAATGCAAGGATGAATAATCAGACTATCCGCCACTTATAACAGTGCACTACTCATTGCTCTGAGCTCCACAATCCAATAGTTAGCATTATTACTCTGGTTTTATAGAGAATTAAGCCACCCGTAAAAGATGTTGTAAGTCAGGGAAATGACCTCAGCTCTGAAATTTGATCGGAAACCTTATTCTGCACTCTGTGTGCTCAGTTGGCCCATGCTGCCCAGGTAGGATCTCGCCAGCCACTGAGGAGAGCTGAATACAGAGAGAACAGAATGTAGTATATGGCCCTTCAGGTACCTCTTCCTGGGATGAGGCTACCCCTCAATTTCTATTAATATTTGCTTTGAGACTGCTCCCAAAGAGTCTCATGCCCTCATAGCCAGAGTTGATAGGAGGTGACTGGATCACAGGAGCAATACAGCTGGCTTCCTCTTAGGAGACGGAGCCAGGCCAGAGGAGGCTAGCCACTTGGGGTGTATCCTGGAATCGTGTATCTCCTTGTCCTGTTCCTTCCTGTTCTTTCAGCTTTCTGACCACCATGGTGTAGCCTATAGCCAAATACAAACCAAAATTAACTGCTCTTCTTTTAAGTTGTGGTTGTCAAGAACTGTATCTCAGCAACTAGACTATCACAGCATCCATTGGTTCACTATCCATAAAAAGATCCACAAACGTGAATAGATTGTTTGAGTATTGTGTCAGTTATTTTTAATCCTTACTAGGACAAATATTTGATGTTCAAAATGAAGGAATGAAAAGATGATTTAGCTCACAGTTAGTGGAGGTCTTAGTCCATACTCTTCTGGCTCCAAGGCAGTTGGCAACAGAAAGCAATGGAAGACGACAGGAGGATCAGCAGTTGCAGCGTCTGTCAAGCCTCTCTCTTCCTTCCATGCCAACTGTGAAGATTGGAGCTCATCGCAAGTGGTGAGGCTGCAACCAACAAGCTCCCCCAAGAAAGTAACCTGCAAAAGCCTGCCTCAATCCTTTTATATATCCTTTAAGATCTGAGTTACCCTAGGGTGGGGCACTGAGCCTCCAGCTAAATTTCAGACTGATCAAGTTGACACAATGTATCAAGTACCACAAGCACACAAGATGAATACTAAAAGACTACCTGCCCAGAAGGGAGTAGCACTCCTTTATAATGCCCACCAACAGCCCAGGCCACTGTTTCCTTGCTGAAAGGACATCCTATTGTCCACTAATGTTCTGTATTTTAGACAGATATGCCAGTAATCTTTCTCTCACTGTGACAAATACCTGAAATCAACAATTTAAACGGAAGGTAATTATATTGGTTCATGGTTTCAGAGACTGCAGTTGGCTTGTTACTTTTCTCATTGCTGGGACAAATTACCCACCACCCAACATTAAAGGAGGAAAGGTTTCTTTGATTCACAGTTTGTAGAGGTTTTAGTTTATAGTCAGCTTGCCTCAACACAGGATGGCATGACAAAGGGACATCACATAGGAGAAATGCTTGCCTCATTTGGGCAAGAAGAATGGAAAAGGGAGCAGGGATAGCAATGTCTCCTACAAAGGCATTAGCTGGAGACAAATAATTTAACACTTGACATCCAAACCATAATATTTTACCTCTGACCTCCTTCTTTGGTTACTTTTCTCATTTCTGGACAAAACACCTGATCACCATAAGTTAAATTGACAAGGTATATTATGGTTCACACTTCATATGCGGCCTCAGTGCATGGTTGGGGGCTCCAGACGGTGGCATGGGAGACAGGTATGACAGGGGAGGAGCAGTCCATTGCATGGCAGGCAGCAGGCAGCAAAAGCAAGCAACCTACCTTCTTTCTGTCCCTTTATACTTCACCCCAGGCTACAAGCCTATAGATTAGTGCCATGTGTAAACAGAGTGAGGATTTCTATTACCCACACACAGAAGTATGCTAAGCCAATTTAGTTTTTGCACTAGTTAAAATCTATGTACTTATACCCTTAATTAATCTACCTCCAAAAAACCTTAACTATGATCACATAAGTGTTTGGAGAGACATCTAGATATAGGCCACAATTTCCCCCAAATGTTTACATATAGCTCACAATACAAAATGCATTCAGTCCTTTTGCTAGAGTCCCCAGAGTCCCAAAAGCTCCAACACAGCTCAAAAGTTCTAAGATTTCTCTGATACAAAACAAACTCTTAAGAGTTATTTTCTCTTCTTTCTTCTATTTCACAAATACAACTATTTTTCCCTATATCTTTCTCTATATCATAATGAATTACTGGAGAGTTAGTAAAATAGTACTAACACTGTCCCTGAATACTCCTTTTTCTGGTTATAGAAAAGGTTCTAATTAAAAAGGACTTGCAATCAGGCTTGGTGACACATGCCTATGACCCCAGTGCTCTAAGAAGCTGAGACAGGAAGGTTACAAATATAAGCCCAGCCTGAATAACTTAGTTGTCTCAAAATTTAAAAATCACTGAAATGTATTTCAGTACAAAGGTTCTGTGTTCAATAATACGAAAAAGAACCAACAATAGGAAAATAGCATGACAAACCTAAGTCAATACAGATCAATTATAACCACCAATGTAAATGGACTCAATTCACCAATTAAAATAAATGGACTGGGAGAGCAGATCAAGCAAGAAAAATTCAACAACATTCTGTGTATAAGAAATACTCATAAAGAAATTTATAGGCAAAAGTCAAATGCTGGAAAACAATATTACATGTTCCAGAACCCCAGACAAAAGCAGGGGTAGCAATTCTGTTTGCAGACAATCTGAACTTCCAACCAGCAATGATCCAATGACTAAACAAGGCCACTATATACTGGTTAGGGGAAATATTCAAGAGAAGGAGATAACAGTCACAAATATGTATGCACCAAATTTGGAAGCACCCAATTCTATATCACAAATTTTAAAGGACAAGAAAAATCTAATAACCAATATCACAAACTTAACAGGGGAACTTAACACACTCTTATCTCAAAAATATAGGCCAAGCAGACCAAAAAAATTAGCAAAGAGGTACCAGAACTGAACCAAAGCTTTGAACAAATGGACTTTGTGAACATATACAGAGTATTCCACTCAACAACATCTGAATACACATTCTTTTCAGCTGCACATGGGATATTTTCTAAAATAGATCAAATACAAGTTCCATAGGTCCTACTGAAATACATGAAAGAAAACAGAAATTATTCTATGCATATTGTCTGACCACGCTTCAATGAAACTGGAAACTAATGATAAAACAAACCACAAAAATGCCATGAACATATGGAAATTAAATTACACCATCCGCAACAACCACTGGGGTACAGATGAAATTAAACAAGAAATTAAACAGTATCTGCAGTCCAACAAAAATTCAAACACAACCCACTGGAATTTGTAGGATGCAATGAAAGCATTCTTCAGAGAAAATTTTATAGCAGTGAACTCACACATTACGAGAACCAAATAAGAATATATAAATACACTACAGCTACACCTCAAGATTTTAGAAAAAAAGAGCAAACCAAGCCCAAAGCCCAAAGACAGGAGGAAATTATGAAGATGAGAGCAGAAAATAATGCAATTGAGATAAAAACACAATACATGAATTAATGAATCAAAAAGCTGGTTCTTTGAAAAAGAAAATAAAATTGAAAAACTCCTAGGTAACATCATCAAAAAAGTAAAACAAATAAAATTCAAGCAATAAGGGACAAAAACAGTAAAATTACCACAGACCCTGTGGAAATGCAGAAGATCATCAATACCTAGTTTGAAAATCTTACTCTCACAGAATGGAGAGCATGGAAGAAATGGACAGCTTCCCTAATAGGTACTAATTACCAAAACTGAACCAAGAACATATTTAAAAAACCTCTCAGTAACCCAATATCAGTCAATGAAAGTGAAAACGTAGTAAAGAAAGAAGAAGAAAAAAAAAAAAAAAACCTCATCAACAAAAGTCCTAGGTCCTGATGGATTCACAGCTGCATTCTACAAGAACTTTAGAGAAGATTTAATTCAAATATTCCTCAAACTCTTCAATGAAATTGAAGAGGAAGCAATACTCTCTAATTCATTTCTGGCAGCAAGTATTTCACTGATGCCAAAACCAGAGAAAAACACAAACAAAAAAGAGGACTATAGGTCAATCTCCCTTATAACATAGAAGCCAACTCCAAAAAACACATGATCATCTCAATAGGTTTGGAAAAGTCTTTTGATAACATCCAACACAGATTCATGACCAAAACACTACAGAAAATTGAAACAGATGGTCTATATCTCAATCTGATCAAATCCATCAATGAGAAACCAGTAGCCAACATCATTTTAAATGGAGAAAAACTGAAAGCACACACTCTAAAATCAGCTAGAAGACAAGGATTTCCACAATCACCACTGCTATTTAGTATAGTTCTGGAACCATTAGGTAGAGCCATTAGACAACAGAGAGAAATAAAAGGAATAACAATAGACAAGGAACAAATTATATTATCTTTATCTGTAGGTGACATGACACTCTACATGAAAGACCCAAAACACTCCACCAAAAAGTTCCTAGAATTAATAAAAAAATTCAGTACCAAAGAAGAATACAAAGTCAATTGCATTCCTCTACACAGATAAAAACAGCTCACTGAGAAATTAGAGAAACAATACCCTTCACAACAGCATTAAAAAAGAACTCCTTATGATTTAATCTAACAAAGGAAATAAAAGATCTATATAATGAAAATGATAATATTCTGCTAAAAGTGTTCAAATAGAATATCAGAAAATACAAAGTTATTCTTTTCTCCTGTATAGGAAGAACCAATATTGTGAAAATGGCCTTACTTCCAAAATTATTATACAGCTTTAATACAGTTACTATCAAAATGCCATCAATGTACCTCATGGAACTAGAGAAAACATCCCTAAAATTTATTGCACCTAAAATACCAAAGGCAATATTGGGGGGAAAAAGACAAAGTACAAGGCATTACAATCCCTGACTTGATATTATACTAAAAGGCTACCATTGTAAAATCAGCATGGCACTGGCAAAAACACAGACCTGAGTATCAGTGGAACAGATTAGGAGATGCAGATGCAAAGGGGACAAACATATTCACTGGAAGAAAGATGGTCGCTTTAACAAATGGTGCCCAAAAAATTGGCTCTCCAGTCCAAATACTAAAACTAGACCTGGGTCTATCAACATGCACTGAACTAAAGCCAAAATGGATTAAAGATATAAACATTAAAACAGAAACACTAAATCTATTAGGAGAGAAAATAGATGGAAATCTTGAAGACATAGGGCTTGGCAGAATTCTTGACCAGAAAAAAAACTGAATGGGAAAGACTTCAAAAAATCAACAACTGAGATCTCATCTTACTGAGAAGTTTCTGCAGATCAAAAGAAATCACTTACAGATTAAAAATTAAATCCACAAATTACAAAAATCCTTAGCCAACAATCCTTTAGACAGAGGACTTCAATCTAGAATATATAAAGAACTACAAAACTCAGGCCCCCATATTCAAAGAACCAATCCAAAAATGGGAATCTGAGATGAGTACATACTTCTTAGAGGAAGAAATATGAATGGCAAGTAAATACATGAAAAAATGTTCCACAGCACTGTTCATTCGAGAAATGCAAATAAAAATAACACTGAGTTACTTTTTCACCCCAGAAAGAATGGCTATCATAAAGAAATCAATAAGTGCTGGAGAGGATGTGAAGAAAAAGGAATCCTTTTTTACTGTTGGTGGGAAAGTAGGATGGTACAACCGCAATGGAAATCAATGTGGAGATTCCTCAAAAAACTAGGCTCAGAAGTCCCACTCAATCCAGCTTTGTCCTTCTAGGTATTTTTCCAAAAGAACTGAAAACATCATACCACAGTGATATACGTGCACCCATGATAATAGAAACACAATCTGTCATACCTATTTCTTGGAAACAACCCAAAGTCCCAAAACCTGCAGAGTGAATTAAAAAGATGTGGTAGTTTTATAAAATGAAGTATTACACAAGTATAAAGAAAGTTAAACTTGAGGCTTTCATAGGTAAATGGATGCAGCTAGAAGGTATACTAAAAACCTGAAAGGATAAAAAAAAAAAAACCCTGAAATGTACCACCTGAAATGCAACGAAATGGGTGCAACATACACTTCTAGTACATATCAATATTACTCCCATACCCTTCTGTGTTATTATAAACAATGAAGGGGAAAAATTAAATAATAGCCCACCCAGGATGCCTGCCAAGGCCAAGCAGACATGTCTGGCAGGCCTGATAGCAGAACACTTCTCCCAATATGTAAACCTCTGTCTTTGCTGCCTTTGTAACTGATAACCTTGCAATGAAACTCTAATATGATAAGACACTTCTTCTTTTGTATAACTCATGCCTGTTTAACTAATGGCCTTGTAATGTAGCTGAGATATGTAAACTCCTCCATCAACCCATGGTGTCACCCAACCCTCTAAACATATACTCGAAATATGCCTCCATACCTCCCTGCTCACCTTCCCTTTAAAAGCCTCAAAACCCCTATGTGTAGGTTCTGACTCTTTTGGAGAAATCCTAACCAGAAGCTCAGTAAACTACTTCCTAAATTTCCTTACCATTTCTTCCCATATTTGGTTTGTTTTCTGCAACAATGACATCCCAATTTGATGTATAGTGTGCCTAAGGAGAGTCTCATGGAGGGAAAACATTCTCTCAGCCTTTCATAGAGAGCAAATTGATCAAGCAATGGCCATGACTCATCCACATGGCTGACACCGACAAAGGATCTACAAAGTGTGGTACAGGGTTACAGGATAAATCCTGAGGGGATTTGACTGACCTAATCATATACAAAAGTTACATTTGTTATATAGGTCTTGCTTTATCTTGATCTTGACCATCCAGCAGAAAAGTATAAAAACGAGGTATATAAATTAAAGCCATATTAATATGCTAAGCTGTAAAAGGCTCAAATCAACAACTTCTGCAGATAACCCACTACTAACTATTGTGGACTGCTAGACTGTGTTGGACTGTTTTGCTGAATTCAAGCAGCTATAGTATTTAGATGCCAATAGAATACCCATTTCTGACAGGACTAAACAAAAAAGGGGATACAAAGGAAGGACCATTTTGTATGTGTATATACAGAATAGTTAGGAGAGATACACAGCTACTTTCACTTAATTCAATGAGAAGAAAGATTTGTACTGATAGTATTTGGACAGGATATCTTGTCTGCTTCTTGTGCTATGGATAACCACTAAGAAGATAACAATGTACAAGGTATTAATTATCGAAACTGTCCTATTAATCAGCTTTGAAACTGTCTCATTAATATTTCTCATTAAAATAAAATAAAATTTAAAAAAAGAAAGACAGATAGCCTCAGAAAACATTCTTCCAAACTTCCATACCCCTTGAACATTTAGACTCATTGTCACCCAAATATTCTTATTTTACAAAACTATCTGATCATTTCCACAAGACACCAGCGCACATACATATGTACACACACGAGGAGATGTACTATGTAGAAATTCAATACACATGGACCTCTCCCAAGCATCAAATATCCACACAATAAATCAACACAATTCAAATCTGTAAATATCTCTAAATACAGACACACTCTTATGCTACCTGCATGTACAAGACCACAAACTCTGAAATAAAAAGAACTCCATCTTACAAAATTCAGAATCCTATTAATGTCACACCACAATTGCACACATTCATCTAACCAGTACAAAAAAAAAATCATAGACCAGTCAATATGCATTGAAGGACATAAGCACAGGTCTTAAAGGTCAGATAAACATATCTTCTGTCCTGTACATGCACAGCAGTATTAATCCTCTTACATTTCCTAATTATATAAAACAGAGGTACGCTGAACCTTTGGAAGAAAATGTTTCTTTCAAATATCCATATCCAGACAAATGTCACCACTCTCCGTAACACTATCCATAGCAATGCACACTTTTTTCCTAATTGTCCACCACATACACACAAACACAAAGAAATGTTTAAATATGCATAAAACCCCAAAGGGTAAGGAAGAGAAGCTATAGATGAAATATTCCAAATGCCAAATTACAAGAAACACCAAGTGTCTGAGTACACATGCATAACATAATTCTCTCCTAACACAACCAATCCTATACAGTTGCACAAAAAGTCATGACCTTCCCTTTATCCCAAACATTCACCTAGACACCATCATCCACGCTGGAGAATACACAGTACAGATTCTCACCAGATGGTTTAAAAGATAACAAATGCCAAAAAACAAATTAATATGCACAAATTCCTAAAAAGTGAACCATCCATGCTCCGTGAATTCCAACAGTCCCCAATGAGCCCACCAAATACATCATATTTTCAGAAAACACTATCTGAAATTGTCATGACTCTCAAAATCAAAACTCAAATTTCCTCCCATCCTCAAGTACACACATGGTCTCCGCAGTAGACCACCACATGCACACACGTATACACACACACACACAGGACCTTGTAATAAAGTTCCAGACATAGCGCATGTGTAGAACATAATTTAAGTACTACTACGACAGACAATCCTTACTGCAAATTGCTTCAGACAATTGATTCTCACCCAACGCTCTAGTTTATGCCTGCAGGAATATATACCTTCAGGTCATTCCCGCTGTGACAAAGTCACACAGAGCAAAAGCTCGTTATTCAGCTTCGGCAATTACTAGTACCCTGACAAATGGGCAGTCACCACATGAATAGTGGCTGAGGTTGTCCATTCGTGAACACAAGGGAGAACAAAGTGCACCTCACTTTTTGGGGCCTCGTGCTGCTGCTCTGGCGCTGGATCACATTTTTCAAAAGCATGAGCAGTGCTCCTCAGCTTCTGCATCGCAGAGGCAGAGAGACGAGGACCTCCCTCGCTTTCCTTCCCGCCCAGCTGGCTGCAGAACAGGGCAGAGCAGGCCTACAGCTGTACAACCGCGTCCCTCATCTATGGTCACCACAAGGTGTGCCTGGTGTGAAAAGGCAGACCCGGGCACATGAAGAAGCACTACCCAGTACACATAGAGGTCTACAGAGTACGAAGGGGAAAGTGCAAAAACATAGTTTGGAAGTACAGGGCCAGAAAACCCTTACCTCTATTTTTGGTAACGGATTTTCCCGCCATTGTCTAGGCTGCCTGAGCCTTTGGCTGTGGAGTGCACACGCTTCTACTAAGGACTTGCGCGTGCGCAATACCTCAACAGTGCTCCAACGTCTAGATGTTGGACACTGAGGCTCGTGATAAACACCTTGAGCCCAGGACTAGCTCACGCGCATGGGGCACTGGAGAAAACCTCACCCGAAGCAAAGGGCACCGGGCCTTCTCCAAGATGTCTCCGGGGTGAATCCCTATCGGGGGAACATTGTACAGAGCCTCTAAATGACCACGCGTGTTTTTCAAAATTGCAAACCTGCCACCCATCAATCTTAGCTGCAACACTTCCAGGCATTTATCCTAAAGCAAACTATGGCTTACCTCCTTTGGACTGCATTTCTTTTCCAAAACAAATGAGTCCTTTTCTGTTAATGCATTGGAAGATTCCATTTAAAAGAGTTCTGGCAAAAGAATTTCAGAGCCAGGAAGCACCCTAAGAAATGTTGCGTTCTGACTACATTCTTAAAGTTTTGTCTTTGTTTTCTGTACCAAACATATTTATTTCATGCACACAGCGCTCCCAATAAATACTGAGTCACAATTTTATCTGTTTATTAATTAATTTATTTTGCAAAGCTGTGTTAAACTTTAACCAAAAATTGACAGTCATGGTCAATTTCAGCCATTATCGCAGCTAAAATGGGAGTGATTTTGCTTTTTCTCATTTAACTTATATGGAAAATATCAGTTGCTAATTAAAAAAATTAGAATCAAGTCACTAACTTGAATTCGTCAGTTTCAGAAATCTATCACTATATCCTCTTTCTGGTAACTTGCGGGATTAATAACAAGGTAACTTCAGTGTATGATCCAGCTCTGCCAAGATCTTACCAGTCACCCACCCTAAAGATACAGATAAGGCTTCTCCCTGTTCCTCTACTGCTCCAAAGCATGATGAAAGAGCCTAAGTCTCCTGTAGCTGGTGGTCTATCATCAGAGTAGTTTTCGACCAGCAGTCAATGATGGTCCTGAGTTGTTCCCAGGAGAGGGCCAGAGGGTAGGGTCCAAGGAGCCATTAGCTACCCATTTCTATGCACGAGCAGTGTGATGGTTAATCTTGATTGTCATTTTCTCTTAGTGACTCCCAGGAGATTAGTAAAGCATATTTTTTGGTGTGAACAGGGGGATTATGAGAGTGTGACCTTAGGATCCTGGCCCTTTCCTCTCTCAGGTGCTTCTTTTGTGCTTTCTGGAAGTCATGAGTTGAAAAGATTTCCCCTGCCATGCTCTCTGCCCTGGTGCTTTTCCCTTGGAGACATCCAAACATAGACCTAAATTTTAGAAACTGTGAGCCAAAATAAATGTTCTTCACATTGTCCTGTGTATTTTGTCTCAACAAAAGTGAACTACAGCCTGTGGTCACAAATTATATTTGGGCCAATTTGATTTTTATAACTGCATCTGGGTCAAAGACTATGGAAAATATAACTTCTACAATGTGATTTTTGCATTACAGGTCCAGAAAATGAGCTACTGAAACCTATTTAAGAAGACATGATAATTATTTGAGGTGACAGGGAGAAGAAGTCACAAAGAGCAAAACATTTTGACAACTAAAAGGACGAGATTTCTGTGTTGGATCCTATAGGCTACATTGCGTGCTTGCTTGCTGAACAGGGGTTTTCTAGCAAAGGAGATCCTAAGACTATTTTGAAGAAGAAGATATCAGTCCCAACAACAGACACTCAAAAAGATAAAAGAACTTATTCCACAGTCTGGGAAGTAATTTAAATGTTCATGAGAGGCACAGAGCAGTGATGTTTTTACTGTATTGTTCATGGGATCTTGAGGTTCTCCTCTACCTGCCAGAGCTCTTCCTACAATGTCTCTCCCCCTCCCTCCTCCCAGCCCTGCTGCAGCTGCCCCTCCCCCACATAGAATACCTAGACTTGAAAGCTCCAGCCCTGTTGACTTTCAAATTTTACCCACTGCAGTTGGACCTGAGTGAGCCTCTGGTCACAGATCGCTCTCCAGAGCCTTCTCACTGTGCTAGCAGCTTGATTCCAGTGTCCAAGCCCACAGGGATGGTTTTAGAAAGAGGTAAGCCCAGAGCTTCCAGGAACATGTTCTCTAATTCCCTGACACTCCTTAAACTCTTAGAAATTTGAATTTTTTTCTTCCCTGGGCACAGAGGTTAAACTGATGTAAACAGTATTCAGGATTCAAGGGTGAGGGAGGAATCTATGTCAGCTTGAGACTGTTGATGGACTTCTTAGAAGGATTTTGAGATATCACAGGAGAAATATACTTGGTCAGTGGAAAGGATAGGAGGAAAGAGATTGATCTTTTCTAGAAAGGGAGAGATATCACTGGTGGGAAAACGTCATGGTGGAGACAGTATTTTCAAAGTGAAAGCATGAGTTCTGTGTCCTTCCTTAAGGCACCTAGAAATTGTGTGTCCTACTGCTCTGAGGGGACTGACAGGAGGTTCTTGGATCATACATAGTGTTATGGGATTTAAGAGAAAGGAGAGGACAAATAGGAAAAGGAAAAGGTTTATTTTTAAAATAAACATTCATTAGCTGGCTCAGCTAATAAAAACCAAATGGCTGAGCAAAGGACAAAAGACAGGTTTCAGTTTTTAGGCATTTGGTCAAGGGGCTTAGTCTTGGGAATGGAATTTTGGGGCAGGCAGAAGGAGAGCAATGAGTTTTTATCTTGGTGGCCCTGCTTAACACAATAGGATGTTCTAGGAACAGGAGCTATAAAATTTCACTCACAGGGACAAAAGTTACTCCTTCATTAGAAGAATGAGCTCAGACAGAAAACTGCTCAATGGGCTGCTCCTAGACCCAACTGTACAGTGAAATATCCTGTGTGTGAGCAAGGTGGGGGCTACTCAACTGCCACAGATCAGAGCCCCCAAGTGCCTTCTCACTCAGAAAAGGCTTCTCCCTCAGTCCAAGTTGCAGCTGTCTTTCATTACAGAGCTGCATGGAATCTTCAGTGAACATAGGACTTGGACTTCCCTGAGTTGTTCTGAAATGTCATTATTTTCATCAGAACCAGTCGTTATTTTCATCAGAGGTCTTTAGTGTTGCCACAATCAATGAAGGACCCTCAGGCCTTCACTGCACTGTGGACAGGAGCACTGCACATTTCCTATCTGGTGCTTCATGAACAGGGAGTACATGGGTGGTTTTGGTTTTACATAGCAGGTTCTATGATGGCTGGTATCCATGCTAAGAGAGGATGGTGAGTAGCTCATGGTTAGTAAGATCTGTTACTGTTATCCTAGTAGAAAATTAAGACAGATGTGTTGTTATTTGGTGCAGATGTTGTGGGCCTTGCTCTCCTTGATCACGACCTGTATGAGTTTCTACTGACCAAGGATTGGCTCCAAATAACTTTCTACAATAAATCTGACAACTAGTAAGCATGAATATTGCTTTAAAACTCCCAGGACAGCCCACAGCCACCATTACCTGGCTCTTCTGGTCCTCTGTAGAAACCCTTGTTTCTTTAAGGACCAGTTGGTTTGTATTTTGTTTGTTTGGTTGGTTTTGGTTTTGGTTTTTTGTTTTTAATGTATTTTAGTCTAAGATCTACAGGGTCTCACTAGGTAGATGAGACTTGTAATGATTCTCCTGTTTTCAGCCTCCCAAGCATTGGGATTATAGGCACACATCAAAACACCTAGTCTCTATCGCCATCTCATCGTGCTCTGGTGTGGGGCTGTCATAGCATGTAAGGGATCAAACCTCAGCTGCTTTACTCTGTCTAAGCAGGCACTTTAGTTTTCTGAGCTATCTATCTGGCCCTGCAAGGACAGGTTTTGAGAGAACCTAATTCTTCTCTTCGAGACCTGTCCCATGGGAACAGAGCCTCTAGTATCATGGCAGGGACCAGTGATTACTGGGGACAGGACTAATCAGGATCATTCCCTGCATTAGTGTGCACTGTAGCAAGTGTGTGTAGGATGCCTTATAGGGTCATCTTCCAGGTTCCTCAGGTGCTATTGTGGGGAAAGATTTTATTCAGGGACTGTGTTGTATTGTACTTGCAAGGCACAGAAGCCTGGGGTTTGGAAGGAGCATGAGGAAAAGGAAGCATCTCTTGGAGTGAAGGAAAGCTGAGGGTCTGCTGTGGACAAGCAATGGTTGGGGAATCTCAGTGCAGTGGAAACAAGCTCCTTGTTGGAGGAATTCTAGTGGAGGGAGACAGCATGAGAATTAGCTCTGTGACATTTGGTAACTGCAAAGCATTGCTGTGCACACAGTGGTGCTCTGGTAAGATCCGTCTTTTGATTCTCACAGGTTGGGGAATAATAGGGCCTCCCTCCTGCCATCTCCTCCTCCATTCATTTCTTTTCTCCACAGCATCACCAATGATGCAGCCAAATATGACTATGAAGGCTGATGTCATTGTGGCTTCTTCTTGGGTCCTGCCCCCTCTGCTAGCTCCCCAGTTCCATTACCTCAGCTGTACTGGGAGCCACCACCACCACCATTTGGGAATGCACCACTTCCTCACGTTAATCCCTTGGTGCTTTCTCCTTTTCCAGGGATACCTGCAGTGGCAGGACATGGTGGCTATGGCCTAACTAGGGCTGGGCATTTAAAATCACTGCCCAAGCCAGGCCAGCAAGGAGGCCAGCAGGGTCCCTCCTGACTCAGAGCATTGTCATCTCTCAGGCCCCGCACATCAGGGGTGCTCCAGGGGTCCTGCACGGGGTGTGCAGCATTCTGCTCCCCAGGTTCTGGGAGCTCCATCCATGACCACCATCATGCCTGTCCCAACAGGTGCGAGCATTCATGCTGATAACAGGATGCGGCATAAGGGTTCTTGTGCCCCAGCCATATCACTCATAATCTCCATGCTTTCTGGGATGAACAAGGTGCCACCACCCCACTGGGACTGTGGAGAAGGTGGACTGGCCACCCTCCAGGCCAATGCTTCATCAGATCACACCTGCAAGTCTCCAAGTGTCTAAAAGAACTTCCGGCACTGGTAGCATCTTGGGACCCTGCTCCAGAGACACCTTCCTCACATTCCTGATGTGGAAGCAGTGTCTTGCTTCCTCGTGTGAATGCCTTCCCCAGGTTCCAGCTGCAGCTCACCCTGCAGCTCCAATGTGAGGAAGGAGAAGGGGTGACAGAAGTTTGGAGCGTACAGGAACTTGCAGAATGGGCAAGGGTGACAGCAGAATCAGGAATACTCATGCAATGCCAGGGAAGAAATAGGGCCTGACCTCAGGAGACAACTACTCCTCTCTGATGCAGCCAGTGGTTCTTTTTCAGTAGTTATCACCTCATGCCTAAGACTCAGGTCAGAGAAGGTTCTTGATATAGCATGAGCCACCATGTGAGTTCAATTCTAACATGTCATGGTCACTCCCCTTCTATTTTAACCCTCCACCACAGATATGTGGACTTGTGGTCCAGAAGTCATCACAACCAGGGCTGGCTGTAGGAAGTACAGAAACTGACACTTGTTCCCACCTACCTGAGAATAAAAGGTGATGCAGCAGTGACATGAGGACACACTCAGTTGTCACTTAAGTCTTTACTCCAGGCTTTATCCCTGGCTCCCAGTTCACTGTGTGCCCTGGCCCTGTCAGCTCAGGCTGCCAGACAGAATACCCGATACTGTCAGCTGAAATGGCCCACATGGATTCTTCACAGTTCACAAGGTGGCAAGTCCCCGGTCAAGAGGCTGGTACATTCTGTGTGTGATGAGGACTGTCCCGTGAGTTGGAGAAGGTGACAGCCTCACCTGTGTCCTCACATGGATGAGCAAGCTTTGGGGTCTTTTCCTCTTACTGCAAAGGCACTAATCCCATCCTGACTGACCTCATCTGATAATCATTACCAACCAAAGACCCATCTCAAAATACCATCAGGTCAGGGGCCGGTACTTCAACACATGAACTGTGGGAGAGAGAAACATCCTGTCCAAAAGAGACAGCACCAACACTGAGGACACAAAGGAGACCAGAGTCACCATTGCAGCATTTGTGTTGCTGCTATGGTGACCTAGAGGCTGTAAGACCACAACAAGAGAGTGTTGAGCCAGGCAGAGGTCACAGGGATATGGAGAGCTGGGTGAACTGGGAATGGAGGGTGAGGAAGTGGATGGAAACTGATCCTGAGCAATTACAGGCCAGTGTTTTGGTCCCTGGCCCACCGGCACCCAACCATGAGTATGGAGGATGGCCTGCACATAGGTGTGCGGGAATGGGACCGCATGAGCAACTACAAGTGCATGACTTTCTACGACGTGGCTGCAGAGTAAGGGATCCTGGGCCCAGGCCCGAGTTGCAAGAGCCCATGGACTGTACACCTGAGTCCAATGGGGCTTGTGACCCACACAGTGTCAGCAGAGTGTCCTCTGCTCAAGTCCGGCCCTGGGACACCTGGGGCCTCAGGAGCCTGCTGCTTCTACATGGATGGCGGGAGGAGGGAGTTCTAGGTAAAGTGGTTGCAGAAGCACTGGCCTCATTGTTTAGAGGGTTTCTTTAGCACTTGGGGCTGTGTAAAGGGCACAGGTGCTACCAGCTTTGTGCTGATCCCCTGTTGACAAAGAAGGAACAATCTCTTTTCATGAAGGTACCAGGTTATAACCTGAGATCCCAAAAGGCCATGCGAGAAGGGAGAAGATGCTTCGAGGAAGACAGCCATTCAGACAACCTGGGGACATGTCCTTCCTATTATTGCTTTTGCTCCACCTAATCTGTTTTACTCAAGCAAACACAGAAATAGAGCAGAAAACAGGCCCCAGAGGAAATGAATCAAATCTTCTCCACTTGGCCTTCACTTTCTCCCGGGTCCTTGCCTCCCAGGGCATCATTCTAGGACTCACAGTCCCAGGCAAGATCCCTGAATGGAGCAAGGATTCCTGGTGATCTCTGCCATAAATCATTTCCTGACCAGCTACTGGCAGCCAGCTCTCATTTGTGGCTCCGTGCAAAGCCAGAACAGTTATGAAAAGGGTTACCTAAGTACTCTGACGGACACATCAACCTAACTCACTTCCCTGCCTGTGATGAAGTTATGTCCAGAACGGCAGTCCGGCTCTGGGGTCAACACCTTCCTATGACTAGACCAGTCCATCCAGGGCACTGCTCCCCATCCTGTCCAGTGGCTCTGATCCACTGCCATGAAGGCCTGGGTCTGGCCTTCCTCCTGGCTCAGTCTGCGGTTCTTCACATCACAGGTTCAAGGAGTTTGAGGCTGCTAAAGAGACAAGCAACGGCAGGTTGCAGATGACAGAGGGACTCTCAGGACATTAGCTTCCTGTCCCACTGAGGCCAGAACCTCCTAGGCCTCCAGAACTTGTTGTCCAGCAGCCAGGTATGGTTTCCCACATTCTCACAGGGGCCCATGGCAAAAGCCAAACAGGGCAGAGGGAAGCTATTGTCACAAAATTATTTGTTTGTGAATTAGAGTGGGGCATTTGCTTTTAAAAGTAGAACATCCACCCAAGCCTGGCCTTGCTGATACCCTTGGTCTTGAATTGGGTCTTGATTAGGCCTGCAACACCCAAAAGCACCATCTGCCCAGGAGTGCCTAGGATGGGTGGGGAGAGTAGCTGAATTTTGGGTGACTCCTCATGTCCTTCCATGTGACAGTATCCACATTCCACCTCATGCTGAGACTCCACTCATGGTAGTCAGGTGGTGCTAACCCAGAGTGGATGACATTAGGTCCCAGAACCCTTCTACCCCCAATGGGACTGGGGTGTAGGTGATCCCCCATCCATGCACCCTCTTCTTCCTCTATTTTACTGTGTGTTCCCACGCAGACAGACTCCACAGTGCAGGTTGCCTGCCCGCCAGCACCCAAATGCCAGCAGCCAAAGGATTCGAAGGTTCTTGATGACATTCCTTCTGAAGCTGTGAAGGAGTACATGGACATTATGGACTGGCTGGAAGAACATAACTTCTTGGTCATGGAGGAGCCTGAAGAAAACCAGGAGGAGGAGCAGCAGCAGCACAAAGAGGATGAGATATATCCAGACCTGGGTCTCTTGACCTACTGTGATGAGCTATGCTCCCAAGAAGAGTTTGTTAACAAGGTGTGCAGGGCTGGAGGCCTGGTGTTCTTAAGATTCTAGGAACAGCGTCCCAAGCCTTTGGAGCTAACCACTGAACTACTAAGCAGTGTGTGTGTGTGTGTGTGTGTGTGTGTGTGTGTGTAGTTTGTGAGTCCAGATGATTAATAAACCCTCTTGTGGGCTTGCCCTTAGCTGAGTTCCTCCTTACTGAGGACATTCATGATTTCCTCCTATCTAGGTTGAAGACATTATCAATCCCCAATTTCTGGTAGAAACAGAATCTACAGATACAGAGAAAGACATATTCCTGGCTATAAGACAGGTCCTAGAAGAAGAACATATACTCACTCCTGAATAGGTAGGCAGAAGCATGAGGGACACCAGGTGAACAAGAGATGAAGTGACATCAGGAAGGCAAGGGCAGGTGCACCAGTACAACCAGGCAATAGGGGGTGAGGCACATCATGCAGAGAAGGGAGAGAGGGGCACCAAGCAGAAGAGAAGAGCAGATGGATGAGGGAGACAAGTGATAGAGGGGCACTACATGTTATAGAGGAAGGACAAAAGATAGGCAAGGGTGGAAAAGATATCACGTAGATCATCAAGATGAGGAGAAGACCCTGTATACCAGGCCCATGTGACTTTCTACAACCCTGCTCAGCTGGGAGTTGCTGCTTTCTAGAGAGGGGCTGCACCCAGATGGAGGATGTACATTGGGTACAGGAAGGGAGGAAACCAGAGAGTGAGGAGGGCTGAGACTGTCCAAGAAGGCCTGGTAGGTTGGTCTCAGGACCTCAGGCTCTGTCTCAGAAGCCAAGATGGGTGAACCTTTGGAGAATGTCTCTTATCCAAATACACTCACCCCTACCCTGATTGCCCTCTTCATGTCTGGTGCAGACCACCAAGTGCCCATTTCCTCCTGTAGCTCGTGGAGAGAGACTTGTGGGCTCCAAGGGAAAGGGAGCTGTGTGCAGGCCCAGGAGCCCAGGTGCATCCCAATCTGATGCCAACCAAAGTGCAGAGCAAGATGAGTGTGATCCCAAAGCAAAGGTGAACAAGGAGACCTATTCCATTCCAAAAACTTCCCAGGTCCTTAAGAGACTCCAGACCACAGAAGAATAGCTTCTGGTGTCTGAGGTCCCTGCTATCCTGCACAAGAGAAACAGCCTGGCTCCACTCAGTGCCTCCGTTCCCAGTGCTCTTCCTCAGGACCTGGCACCCAGATGTGCCCTGAGCCTCAGAGAGGCCTCTCCTACTGGGGGGTCCATGGGAGCCAGTGTCTGGCTCAGATGAGGATGAGGGGGACTTCTCCAACCTGTCCTTCCTCTTGGCCTCCCCTCACAAGCTGCTGCCCTGGGAATGGTCCCAAACCCCAGTTTCTGATGTGGGTCTCCTTGGAACTCAAGATCCAGCACTGAAGGCCCCACCTCCCCAGGGAGGAGCCCTTGACCCTGACCTCCCTGCAGCTAGCAGGTCTAAGAATTGAGTCCTCACAGGAGGCTCAGTTCCTGTGGGAAAGACGTCCTGCCCAGGGCCTTCTTGTGAGGTCTCTGGAGGGCAAAATTTGGCTCAGGGATATGTTGCACCCTCATCACCTCTGAAGGGGAAGGGTAACAAAATAGGCCCCCAGAGGAAGATGAAGAGGCACTGAAACTATAGGATTAATGGGCAGATGCTGCGGTGCCCATCCCTCAGGTGGGCCTTGGCCAATTTTCACCTTGGCTGCATCCTGAACCCCACAAGTCAGAGGTCCCTCCTCATCAAGTTCTGAGTCAGCTATTCTGGGGCATGTAGAGGTGATAGGAGTGGGTGGGTTAGAAGGGAGGGGCCTGCCTTGATGGGATGGGGGCTGTGCTTTAGCAATGTAAATAAAGATGATTGGGTGGAAAATGCTCTCGGGATCGCTGCCTCCTGTTTCGGGCTTTGTCCCATCTGGATAGTAAAGACAATAAACAGGGAAAGACCTGATGAGCCAAGCTCCAGAGTGCACAGGTGCCTGCTGAGGTCTTCCTGGCACCATGGGGACCTTCTTCCCACTGCCCCAGGCAGCAGACAGACTCACCTTCACTACCCTACACAGAAAGTCTCATTTGTCTAGGCCTTCTGTGCACCTCTGACTTTTACCCACATCCCTTAGAAATCCCCCTTCTGTCCATTGTTCCATTAATCAGTGTGCTAGCATGGACCCTGCAGCTGCTGCTTTTCTTAGGGACCGTCTTTCTCCTTGAAAGAGCCCAGATGGGAGGCTGGACCAATGCTCTGCTCTGGCACGGCCTTCCTGAGTGGGTGTTTTGACAAGAGGACAAGGCCTTAGTGCTCAGGGAAGAAGCCTCCTCATCTTGGGGAAACTTCAACAGACAACACAACAAAGCCTAATCAGAATGCCTTCTTTCCTGGCAGTCACCAGGAGGCCAGGCTCCTCGATCACCCTATTAGAGCTGTTCCTTTTTTCTCAGAGTTGCTGCAGGTGCTCCAGGTCTCTGTGCACTGAGCAGGACTGGTCAGAGTTCCTGGTTTGTGCAAACTTGGCCGGGCTGCCCTGCCAGGGTGGCCGAGCAGCTGAGACACTGTCTGACTTTAGCATCTGAAGTGTTTGTACATCAGTCTGTTTTCTTTTTAAAATGCTGTAGTTTTTATTTCCTGATGCAAATTTCCTTTTTTAAATATTACTGCCATATATTTTCAGAACACAACATCTATCATGGGGATTAGTACATCTTTTTTAAGTTTTTATTTTTATTTTATTTTTTAATGTGTATTTTTTCATTTTTTAAATAATTTTATTGAGAAGCAAACAGAAATTAAACAGTTTCAAAACTGATTACTAGCATCGTTTCAATAATTAATATGTTGCATACTGTTTTCTTAGGGATCAGTACATCTACATAACCTATTTTAATTCTTTTAGTCTCTCCTTCCCTCTTTCCATTTCTTAGTCCTCCTTCCTTTTGCAAAAGTTCTACTTCCCTGCTTCCTATTATCTATCTTTCATTTATTTATACTTTAAGTTTCTGATGGGAGAAACTGAGACATTATTTACAGTTGTGTGCCTGGCTAAAGGTGCATCCATTTTTCTACAAATAACTCAAGTCTATCCTTCTTTATGATAGAGAAATACTCCACTGTATAGAAATATTACATGTTCTTTATCAATTTATCTTGTGATAAGACTTTACACTACTTCCAAGATACAGCTATTATGTATTATGTGCTGCTTTACATATAAAAATACACATATACTTTAATTTCACATCTTAGGTTGGGGATGTAGCTCAGCAGCACACTGCCTGTGTGGCAAGCACAGGTCCCAAGTTTTGGTCCTGGTGGAAAAAAAAAGCAAGCAAGCAAGCAAGAAATAATATCACATCTTTTAAGTCTTTTAAGGTAACCTAGAAGGGGAAGACTTGTGTTAAACTGAATTTCAATTTTTAATTTCTGGAGAAATCTGCAAACAGTTTGCTATTCCATACTAATGTATATTACCTCCAACAATGTAGAAGAGTTCCCTTTTTCTCCTTAGCCCTCAGATTACCTTAAAGAACAGCCTATAAATACATTTGCATTTGTAGTCTCCATTTAAACATTAGAAATCTGTGATTATCTATACAATTTATAACCACTGCTACTGTAAGCATATTAATAGAATTCTCAACCACTGGAATATTTAGAGCACCTCAAAAAGGAATCACCTGACATTTAGCTATCACCTCCTGTCTCTCCAGCTATGCATCACTATTGTACAACTACTAGTTTACTTTCTGACTCTATATTTTAAAATTTAATCGGTGTCTAATTTACTTTTTCCCATTGACTTAGTTATGCACAAGTATGGTCCGTATACATTCCATTTCACCTTGTGTTATTAAAAAATGCAATCTTAGTAGTCAAGATTGAATAATAATTTTTATTTAGTTAGTGAATGCTGCCATTGTGGTCCTGAACACCTCAGGAAATCTCCTGCCTCAGCTTCCCACGTGGCTTGATCTGTCCTTCATAATGCAAGTGCACGACAGTGACAAGTGCAGTCATTACTGCTGTCCTGTGATGCCACTGTCTTGATTCAGTGTGAGGCACCAGTAGTGCTCCCACCATGGCTTCTGTCACTTTAGTGAAGATGTCAACATAACTGTTTCAGGATGAATCATGACATTCAGAAAGTCATCTAATTGAGAATGTCGGCGCTAGTCTGTTGGTGATAAAGCATGAAAATCCTCTTTAATGATGACTGGGTGCAGACACCAACATGTGACGGGAGCTCATGTATTAGAATATATAACTCATTACCAACAACTCTCCAGCTAAAAAATGGGCAAGCAACATCAAGATGCATTTTACCATTAAGGACATATATTCGGCAAATATGCAATGAAAAGGTGCATAGTATCACCAGCCATTCTGCAGTGCGAATGAAGAACCAAGGGATGCCGCCAGAGTCACGGGCTATTTTTTCACTGCAGCCCAAATGTACCCCCTCCCACCACCCCACTGGGACACCCACCAGTGAGCATTGGTTCTGGAAGCATACCTGGCACCTTGACACTGGTAGCAGTAAAGCTACTATGAGCATTGGTTACCGTGATCCTAAGCAAAAGTCAGTCTTTGTCTGAAATAGATGCTGGGGGGCAGGCACAGTGACTGCATCACACCTCATACTTGCTTAATTTGGGAAGAAACTGCCAAGTGGCTTTCCATGCTTGGCACATTTTTCTTCATCCCTGGCAATGTATAGCAATCCAGTTTCCTCACATGTATGCCAGCATTTCACGTTACCACAGTTTCCATCCTTAGTTATTTGTAATATGTGGATTAATTAAATGTCACTGTGTTTTATATTTCAATTGTCCTAGTTAGTGTGATGCTGAGCATTTTTCCAAATTTATTTGCCATCTGCACATCACCTCTGGTCCGGTGACTGTGTGCATCTTTGGTTCACCTTCCAAGTGCAGCTTTTCTTTTTACTGTTGGAATTTGAGAGCTTTATGTATCCTAGAGACAAGGCTCTTGTTAGACACATAATTGTAGATATTTCACACCTATAGATGACTTGTCTCTTTATCCTTCAGACAGTATCTTTCACAGAGAAAGTGTTTCTAATTTTGGTGAAGTCAAAGATATCAAGTGTTCTTCTTAAAAATGATGGCTTTGTCCAGCTCTAGAAAATCTCAAAGATTTTCTTTAGCGTTCTACATCACTGCATTTTTACACTGATGTCCATGACCCACTTAGAGCCAGTTTTGCATAACACATACAGTTCGCCTTGAGCTGTCCACCTTCTCTTCTTCCTCCTTGCCTGCGCATGATCCTCTATCCCAGCCCCACTCATGGATGTCTGTCTTTTCTCTATTGAACCTTGCTCCTTTGTCAGTAACGGAGCAGGCACGTTTGTGTGGGCCTCTTTCTGGTGCTCTGTGCTACTCCGTTGATCCACGCATCCAGCCCTCTGCAACCATCACCCTGTCTCGATCACTGTGGTGGCTCTAACACTGGGAGAGAAGAGTCTTCCTATTTTATTCAAAATTATTTTGATTTTCTGGGGTTTCTCCCTTTTCACATACATGTTAGGCTATTTGTACAAAGCAACTTGCTGGGATCTTATAGGAATTGCATTGATGGATAGCTTAATTTAGAGAATATCTAAATGGCATTGACTTTCCAATCCACGAACATAATAGGTCTAAGTGTTTAGGTCTCCTTTTATTTCATCAGCACTTTATAATTTTTGTTATATAGCCCTCCTTATAATTTGTTAGATTTAGATCTAAGTAAGTACGTATATTCTTTGAATCTGTGGTAAAGTGTTCCCTGTTTTTATTATTTCAGTCTCCACATGTTTGTTGTCAAATTGTAGTAATTTTGCATGAATTTACTGAACTCATTAAGATCCTAGAAGTTCAAATAGTGTTTTTTAGTTTGGGATTAATTTTAGTATTCCTTGGCGTAGGCAATTACATATGTCGTCTACTAACAGAACTTTGCAGCTAACTCGTGGGAGGCACCTTGATATCATGCAGTGATAGGTGCTCCGTGGTCAGAGGAGCGGATGACGCCTCACAGGCAGACCCCAAAGTACAATTTGCCAACTTTACAATGAGGTGAAAGCAGTGAGCTTCAGTGAAAACCACACTTTCTTCCTGGGTTAATGATGTGCTGGATGGTTCTCTTATGATACAGGGTGTTGGTGGGAGCCCCGGATCCCAGTCACCCTTGATCCTGAGGGGAAGCAATGGACTCCATATAGTGTACTGTGCTGCCAGACTTTTCAGGATACAGATATTCACTAAATCCTGTGGGATATTCACTATTTTCTCATAAAATAACTTTGTACTAATGATTCTACCCAGCTCCAGGCTACTGTGCTTTGATCACTGCATGATACAGCAGTCTTGCTAAGCTGTGATGTTCACAGGTAAAATGTATTAAATACATTTTTCAATTTAAACTATTTTCTGCTCCTAAAGGGCTTATGGGGACAGAATACCAACAAAGACTGAAGAACATCTATCTATACAAGGAAAAATTCCTTTTTATTGTAAGCCGGAAGGAAAAAATAAGTATTACAATACAAGTACATATTTACAATGTGGTAATGTTACCGGCCACTTTAGTTCGCACACACATTTTTTTGCTTGTCACTGACCAAATCAAAGGAGGTCATTTATTTTGGTAAACAGGAAAACAAATTTACTCAGAATTAGCTCTGAGGAGATGGAAGGGCCCATTTTCCTCAAATCCCTAGTTTGATATCTACAGATAGATAAAGGTCTTTTATAAAATGAGGAAGGGAGAAAATGGAACAATGGACACATTCAGCCCTGTTCCATCCCTTGCTGGACCTGGACTTTTGGGTTTTCATATTCTTTCCATTCATTAGGGCTTGGGAGTAGCCTGAGGATGTTTGAAGAAGTTACTTTTAAAAAAAAGAATCTAACACTTAAGGTTCAGTTTTGCAGGTGTAAGTTACACTACCTTGATTTTCTTTATTAATGTTGTGAATGAGCCTTAACAATGGTCTGATGCTGACTCTAAGTTCCATTTCATTACTACACGTTACCAGTACACAAGGTTTACATGCCTTGTGTGCAGCTGGCACACGCACAATAGATATCTTGATTCCTTTCTAAAATCTCCATTCCCGAGTCCCAGCCCAGGCGCAGCGTGAGCCGGACCCTCTCCCAGCCCCTCGGGCCGCCCCCCACCACTCCACAGTGCCTCCCCCACCCCGCCCACCCAGTAGGATTTTCTGCCCTGTTCCGGGAGCCCCCAGACCCAGTCCTAGCCCAGGTCCGGTGAGTGTGCGGAGAGTTTCCTGCTAACCTGCACCGGCGGTACCAGTCCCAGCCCGGACACAGCATGGGCCGGACCTTCTCCCAGCCCCTCAGGCCCCACCCCACCACTCCGCAGTGCCTCAACCACCCCGCCCGCCGAGTAGGATTTTCTGCCGAGTTCCAGGAGATCCCAGACCCAGTCCTAGCCCAGGTCCGGTGAGTGTGCGGACAGTTTCCTGCTACCCTGCACCGGCAGGACCAGTCCCAGCCCAGGCACAGTGTGGGCCGGACCCTCTCCCAGCCCCTCGGGCCGCCCCCCACCACTCCACAGTGCCTCCCCCACCCCGCCCGCCAAGTAGGACTTTCTGCCATGTTCCTGGAGCCCCCAGACCCAGTCCTAGCCCACGTCCGGTGAGTGTGCGGAGTTTCCTGTTACCCTGCGCCGGCGGGACCAGTCCCAGCCCAGGCACAGCTTGGGCTGGACCCTCTCCCACCCCCTTGGGCCGCCCCACACCACTCTGGCGTACCTCCCCACCC
>NW_004525053.1:214976-223815 GCF_000260255.1 Octodon degus
CTTTTTCTTCCCCTCTCTCTATCCTTTGATTCTTTTTCCTTGTAGAAAGACTTACCTCCCTATCATCCATCTTTAATTTTGCTATTTATTTATACTTTGGGTTTTTCATAGAAGATAAACCATATGTGCCCAATAAATATGTGTTTATTTCACTTAACATTAGGCTTCAAGGTGCATCCATTCTTCTATAAATGACTCATGTTTATTATTCTCTACAGCAGAATAATACTCGATTATGGGTAAGTATCAGATGTTTTTTATCCATTCATCTGTAACTGGACACATGGCTGCTTCAAATCTTAGCTATTATGTGTTGAGATGCTGTATACATGGATGTGTCTCTATCACTGTAATATGTTGTCTTTAACTCTTTCAGGAAGACACTAATGGAAAGGAAAAAAACAGTAACAGAAACATAGTTCTTTGTACAAACTTTGTTCTTTCGAAACTGCCCAGATCTGTTTCTGTTCACTGGCTCTGTGATTATATTCTCGGCCCCTGTAACCATGAAAGTGTACAGCATGCAGGCTTTTTGAATGTGCAAAGCTTCATGATCATTAATCTAGTCACTGATGGTCATTCATCAGGCCTTGTACCTGATGATCTCAACCTTGTTAGGTAATCAGAGAACTGCCAGGCTGTCATCTTCTCTTTGTACCTCCTATTTATACCTCATATAAAAGTACTAGTGCACAAGCCTGGGGCACCTGACTTTGTTGTGGGAACTGATCCTGGCCAGGACCACCGGTGTAGAATAAAGCTGATCACTACTACCTGATCTCCTTGGTGTCATTCCTTTCCTAGACTCAGTTTTGCCACAACCACTAGTGTCGGGCGCGGGCGCCCTGCTCCTCAGCCTTGCCCCTCCCGCTGGAGCTTCTGCTACGAGTCTTGTTTCCTGTATAGCCCTGGTCCCTGCTGGCAAGATCTGATTGGTTCGCACAGCCCTGTGAGGCAACTGGCTGTTGGCCTATTGCCTGTGTCGGACGATATACTTGGCTCCCTCTGATAGGTCGGGGGGGCGGGGGGGGGATAAAAGAAGGGGGGTTAGGAGAGGAGGGGGAGGAAGGCCAGAGAATAAAGAAGTCAAAGAATAAAGAAGTCTAAAGACAAAGAAGGAGTCCCCGTCTTGTCTTTTCTCAGCGCCGGTCACACTAGAAGGGCAATAGGTGGGTCAAAAGACATTTATAGTTCAGTGTTTTGGAGGAATCTCCATCCTGAGTCCCACAATGGATGCACTTAGTTAGATTCCTGCCAAAAATGTGGAAGGGTTTCTTTGCCCTGCAGCGTTGCTAGAATTCATTATTATTTGATTTCTTAAGGATGGCTCATCTGTCCAGAGTAAAATGAAATTTCAGTGTTGTTCTAATTTGCATTTCTCCACTAGACAGTTATAATTTTGAAGTATTCATAACTCAAATCTTAATTCATGGAAAAATGAAAACAACTTAGATGTCATCTATTGACAAGGCCACAGAGGTGGTGCTAGCACTACTGTGGCTTGGTACTCACATTTGTTGTGGAAAGAAATCTACAACTACAATTAGAATTTAGTGAAAAGAAGGGCACAGTACTTATCCTTGCCAGTTCTTGGAGCTCAGGACTCTTCCCACCAACCTCAGGACAGGGCTCTGTGGTGCCTGCACAGGCCACAAAGGTGTGCACTCATGCTGCACATGTAAGATGCTGTGCAGACATGGCAGCTATGCTGGGTGCTCCCTGCAGGAAGGACACCACTGCGCATGTCCACCTTCTCCATTTCCTGGAAATCTCAGCCTCCTCCTGAGGTTCTAGTAACGCTCATGAGCACTAACTCTCCAGGCCCTTCATCCCTGCTTTCTCCATCTCCAGCCTCCATGGAACCAATGAATATGAGGTGTGGAAAGCACAGGCTGTACTGCAGACCCCAAATAGGAGTGGCTTGCACTCCCAAAACTCTTAGTGATCAGAAACAGCTGGCTGGAAGCATGGGAAACATTCCAGGCGGCCTGGTTAGCTTCCCATGAAGATGCATGCAGAATCAAGAATTCCAGAACTATGGGAAATGATTTATATTTGGGAGGAGCAGAGGTGTCCACATGTGCCTGCTGAGCAGAGGGCCAGATGAGGGAAGGAGAGAGATGAGCTGCTGTATTCTAGCCCTGTAGTCAGGGTCTCCCCAGGGCTGTGTAGGTAACTGAGCAACACCAGGTAGGACACACTTGAAAGTATCAGCTTTTCTCTGCTGGGCAGGTGGAGCCTCACAAGCAGACAAGAGTGGCCTCAAGTAAACCCCAGATGAGTTGGTTTTCAGGAAGTTTTTATTTTGTAATAGTTCTATTGAGAAACAAATAGCAATGAGATAGTTTCAAAACTGAGTAGTAGGACAGTTTCAATAATTAATACATTTCACATTATTGTCTTAGTGGTTATTCACAGTACAAGATGCAGACATGATAGGCTGTCCACAGACACTATTAGTACAATCGTCCTATTCATCAAATTAAGAGAAAGTGGCTGTATATCTATCCTAACAATTTTGAATATATAAATACAAAATGGTTGTTCATTTGTATCCCCCTTTTTTGTTTGGTTTTGTCAGAGATGGTTCTTCCATTGTCATTCAAATATTGTAGGTGCGTGAATTCAGCAAAATAGTCCAATATAGTCCAGTAGCCCATAATAGTAGTGGATTATCTGTAGGACTGGCAATGTAAGAAATTGTTGACCTGAACCTTTTACAGCTCAGCATATTAATATGGCTTTATTTTTTATACCTCATTTTTATACTTTTCTGCTGGATTGTTAAGACCAAGATAAAGCAAGACCTATATTACAAGAAATGTAATGTTTGTATCTGAGAAGGTCAGTCAAATCCCCTCAGCATTTATCCTGAGCCCCTGTACCTCAGTTTGTAGATCCTTTGTCAGTGTCAGCCATGTAGATGAGTCACGGTCATTGCTTGGCCAATGTGCTCTCTGTGAAAGTCTGAGAGAATGTTTTCTCTTCAGGTGACTCTCCTTAGGCACACTCTACATCATCGATCACTTTCCTCTGTGGCCCCATAATCTCCTTGATTAGAGAATTTGGAACACAACTGAGTTGGTTTTTAGAAATTTAGACAGTGAGTTCAGGGAAGTGCAGTTGATCAACAGCTGCCCATGTCTAACTGCATTTCTAACAAATTCAAATAAGTTTATGAGTTGAGATAACAGAGAAAAGACTGAAAATGGGCCAAGCAAGGGAAAAGGGCTGAGATCAATGTTCAAGCAATGTTTTTTTTTCTTTCAAATTGCAAATTTTTAAAAATTTTTATGTATTTATTTATTTACTTAAGTATTTTGTATAAGGTTTCACTATGCAGCTTGGACTTGTAGTGATCCTCCTGTTTTGAACCTCCCTGATTCTGGAATTACAGGTGTGCACCACTACGTCTGATCTCAGTGGCAGGTTCAGCATGCCTGGGGGCAGGGCCAGCAGGACATGTGGTACTGGGGATCAAACACTGGTACCTGTGCTTGCCTAGGCTGGCATTTAGCCCACTGAGCTATCTGGCTAGGCTCTCAAATTGCAAAGTTTTAATACAGAAAGTGTAATACCATTTGACATTGTATTTAATTTGCATGTCCTATTCAGTTCAATCAGAAAAATTGTATACTTAAATCAGATGCAAAATATTTCCCCATGAATTATATAGTATTACCCTCAAAATTAGTTTCCACTTACAGTAAACCAGAACTGATGATCGTTAAAGAAAATGCATTCTTTAATCATATAACTACAAGGCCTTCTACGCAATTCCAAATGATCAAGTATTTGTAAAGCCCCATGTTAAACCTTCTCAACAAGTGTCCTTGCTATACCTTTAGCTTTGCAAAGTATTCTGGTCCCCTCTTAGGCATATGCATTAAGAAATTCTTTGCCTTCTAACAGAAATGAAACAAATGAAAGAGCAGCAGTAACCACAACTTAAAAATTGTCTTGTAAATACAATTTTTAGGAGAATAAGCAGGAATATACATACATTTCAGCATCAATTACGAAGACTGCATTACTCTTAGAGGCAATAGAGGGAACATTTTCTGCTTGGGTGGCAATTCACACTTCCAAGTGATTATTGATACATGAAAAGATTCGCTCTGCTTTAGTCAGTACAGCTGTCACCCAAATGACTCATTGCATTTGGGAACCTGAATTCCCCTAAGGTACCCAAGCACAATTCTTAGTGTCATGTGCTATCCCCTCGTTGCTGTGCCCTTTCATTCTTGCCCTGAAAAGGTGTGACAAGTTGCTTTTCAGAAAATAACATTGCACTTGGGGGTGTTGCTCAGTGGTAGAGTGATTCCTGGCAAGCAAGAGGCCATGAGTTTCACCCTCATAATTTCAGAAAAATTAAAGAAGAAATGGACGTGTTCAGGCAGTTCAGCCAACAAAACAAAGTAGAAGTGATTGAGAATCTTTCACTCTATGCTGTTTGGTTGGGTTATGTGACTATGATAAATAAATCCCGTAATTCTAGATTCTGTTTTGGTAATTAGCTGGATATAAGAGCATTAAGTTACACTCACCTGACTCCATGCATCTAACAATGTAGTGGGCAATGTAAGAAGCAGCAGTATGTTACAAGTTGACATACATTTTTATACCAGAGCAAAACAAAGAAGGACTCAATCAGTGTGAGAGAGTTATAGCTCATTAGGGCCTTTGTTTTCTTTTTTAAAATAATTTCTTGAAGGTTGTAACACTGCAGTGGCTACCTAGACGCAGCTGCCTGGACAGTCACAGTCCCCCAGTGAGACCACAGGATGCCCTCGTGTCCTAGGTAATGGCAAAGTACTGATCAGTTGCTACTGAGCACAGCTGAAGCAAAACAAGATGTCAGCAAACTCTTCAGGACAAAGTTTTCAAAACAAAAATAGAGTTGCAATCTTAGCAGAGCTGGACAAAGGAAAAAAGAAAATTGCTTATGCAGAACCAGTCTTGAACAAATCATTCTGAAGCTAGCATTGTACTCTCCAGGACCTCTCCGAACAAGGATTTCCAGCATCATGCGGAGCAGCAGCATATTGCAGCCCAGCAGAGGGCAGCTTTGCAGCATGCTCACGCACATTCATCTGGATGCTTCACAACTCAAGACTCTGAATTTGGAAATCTTATTCTGGTTTGACAGCACCTCGACGCAGAATGAAGAAAATATCTCTGATGTAAATGACTGCAATTCCAAAGGCCAAAGCTATTCAGAGCTGTACAAATTGACTTTCAGAATTTTGGTGAACTTACATGTTTTTTTGCTTCCTTAGGAAAGTAGAATGTAAGTGAAAGCAAAAAGAAGAGGAACCAGGATGATGGAAGCATGGAAGCTGTATGGTTTGAGGAACTGAAGATGCTGTCACTTTTTGTGACACCATTTGTTTTCTGGCTCTAAATTTGACAGTCACATAAAACAAGCCTCCACACCAACAAGATGGGATGAGACTACCATCTCCAGTTAGTTTTCAAGAGCCATTTCTAGTACTTACTTAAGAAAATAATATTTTTAAAACGTTAATCAGTAGCTTAAGAAATTGATATTTGTTCTTTATAAGATTGACATTTTGTATTATCCTTTGGATTTAGGGTCAGGATATCATGCAGAAATATTCTTTGTGAACTCCTAACTAGTTCCTCTGTTGTCCATTTGAAAAGATAGCCCTAAGTTACTAACCAGTCTTAATTTCTTTTATAAACAAATGTCATTATAAATGATGTAACTAAATGCTATTAAAAACAAGAAATGTGGTGGGCTCAAAAAATAATTTTTGCTGGTTTCTAAATCCTTGTAGTTGTCTAGATTTTTTTCCTTTGAACTCTACTTTTATTCAACTGTCTCGTAAAGATACCATCTTAAAACTCTACAAGGCAGGAGGGTACACACTGATGGTATATCTTTCTCTTTTACTCTGTGTTCTAAGTTAGGGCTGAAATCACCTGGGGATAATTTCATTTTTTATGTCTAAACCTGTCAGTCTGCAACTGTAGTTGTGGGTGTTCTCTCTTCTGCCTTTCGCTGTATCCATTGCTGTATCTTCACACTATCATCTTAGCCAAACATTTGTCATTAAGCTTGGAATATAAGATAAAAATTTCTGGCTGTGCTGAAATCCCTGGGGACATCATGATGCTCTGTTGCCCATTTCAGTAATTCCACTTAAAAAAAAATGAGATGTCCCTGTTGTGACTTCTTCATTCTTCTCTTCTTGGAAGGTCAAATGCTACGTTCAAATGTTTGTTTCTAGTTTCTAGAGATGGGAACAGATGCTTTTCTATTTGGTATTAAAATGAAATGAGGGCTGGCCAGATAGCCCAGCAGATTAAAGCACCTGCTTAGGCAGGTGCAAGGACTGGGGTTCTATCCCAGGCATGCCATGACAGCCTTGCTTCTGAGGTACGCTGAGATAGTGATTGAGAGTAGACATGGTGGCATGTGCCTGTAATCCCAGTGCTTCAGAGGTTGAAATCAGGAGGATCACTGTGAGTAAATAAATAAAAAATGAAATGAGAACAAATGTATACTGCTGTGATCTATGGTGTTTAGGTTGTACATCAACTCTAATGATCCTATAAAGCACTGCTAGGCAAACACTATAATTCATCGTGTTTCTCCCTCCGAAAGTGACAGCCAATGGTTTTGGTCCCCAGGCTCCAAGACAGAACACCATGCAGAGGTACAGACAAAAAGCTTTTTATCTGACAGTGCCAGATCAAGCAGTACTTTGAAAGAAAATAAAGAATTTACTACTCAATCCTGATTTCCATAAGCCTGAAGGATGCAACCAGACAATGTTGCATGCCTGTGACCTCAGCAGAACTCATTATAGGAACTCACAGAGGAACATCCCCACATGCCGACCTCACTGCCTCCTCCTAAACACAGCCCTCTGTGTTTCCGTCTAGAATCCCTGGCACGGCCTATATGGCTGCCTCCTTGATCTACCACCTCTGCAACTCATGTCCTCGAAGCTGCCTTGGCCTGTGTTCAGAGCTGAAGTGACCATGAGGTTCTAGGGGAAGGAGACACTGGATGCTGTTTGCTGC
This sequence comes from Octodon degus, assembly GCF_000260255.1. Taxonomy (NCBI): domain Eukaryota; kingdom Metazoa; phylum Chordata; class Mammalia; order Rodentia; family Octodontidae; genus Octodon; species Octodon degus. Next base: position 222,030 of record NW_004525053.1, read on the forward strand.
CACACAAGACTGAGTCACCACAAGCTCACCTTTGCTTGCAGGCATCAGCTGCCACCAGCAGCTCTGGCTCCCAGTGCATCTTATCAGAGCAGCAGCTCACCCTGTTGGATGCCTGCAGCTACGTCAACCTGGAAATGTGGAAACTCAGCCACTGGGCTCTGGCCCAATGGGAAGAGCTGGATGTGAGGCCTCCATCCAAGGGCCACTGATCAATGACTCGGGAAAGCCATCCCTAAGCTGCTGTCAGCCTGCCTGGTGACTTTCTACTCCTTGCCTGCTGGCTGACTGGTATAATCTGTTCTGAGACACAGAATTCTTCACAATCTAATGCTGCAACACACAGATACCACTAACACACAAAAGGGAAATTTCAGCATTATTGTAGAACAATACTTCTGTCCTTTGTGCTGGGGACTCTGATAGGTACAGTTTAATTGATACCCAGTTGTCTCTCTTTCTGGAAAGTCACATGGTGATGGGACATTAAAGGGAACAATTGTTTCGCATATCTAAGCTTGCCTAGGTGTATACGGCCTCGTGAGGAATTAACTGTAGAGGACTGGCACATCTCCTGTGCCTGACTCTAGTGGAGAATTTCTTCTCCTGGAAACCACCAGATTACTTCTGACAAGAGGCCATCAGATGATGCAACAGACTTCAAACATGCTGAATGTGAAAAGAACAGATAGGGTGATAGTTTTCTTCAATATGATGCTCTTCAAAATTATACTGTCTGCCTCTGTGATAGCAAAGAGTCTAAGGACTCAGGAGATTGTGACAGCGCACTTAGCTAAATTCATAGCTGTTAAGGACAAAGCAATCAGCCTGTTCAGAGTCTCCCTTGAAGAAATCCATGAGTGAGGCCCCCAGCTGAGTGTGGTAGCACAGACTGTAGCCCAGTCCTCCAGGAGGCTCAGGCATGAGGAGTGGAAGTTGAAGCTCAGCCTGTATAACTCACCAAGACCCGGTCTTTGAAAGAATGGATGAATGAATGAAAGCAGGCTGAGGATGCAGCTCAGTGTGATGGTCCTGGGTTTAGTCTTCAGTATCAAAAACATAACATAACAAAGGAAAACCCAAGTCAAACTTGTGGCCAGATTGGGCCTACAAAAGGAAAGATTTCTATTTTGTTTCAAGGTCCTGGAGTATTTCTCTTAAAACTGGTCACATTCAAAAATTTGTAAAGATGAGACCCAGTCCTAGCCCAGGTCAAGTGATAGTGCGGAGAGTTTCCTGCTACACTGCACCAGCAGGACCAATCCCAGCCCAGGCACAGCGTGGGCCGGACCCTCTCCCAGCCCCTCGGGGCGCCCCCCACCACTCCGCCATGCCTCCCCCACCCCGCACACCTAGTAGGATTTTCTGCCCAGTTCCAGGAGCCCCAGACCCAGTCCTAGTCCAGGTCCGGTGAGTGTGCAGACAGTTTCCTGCTACCCTGCGCCAGAGGAACCAGTCCCAGCCCAGGCGCAGCGTGGGCCGGACCCTCTCCCATCCCCTCGGGCCGCCCACCACCACTCCGCAGTGCCTCCCCCACCCCGCCCACCGAGTAGGATTTTCTGCCCAGTTCCAGGAGCCCCCAGACCCAATCCTAGCCCAGGTCCTGTGAGTGTGCGGACAGTTTCCTGCTACACTGCGCCGGCAGGACCAGTCCCAGCCCAGGCGCAGCATGGGCCGGACCCTCTCCCACCGCCTCGGGCCGCCCCACACCACTCTGCCTTACCTCCCCACCCCTCCTGCCGAGTAGGAAATTCTGCCTACTTCCGGGAACCCCCAGACCCAGTCCTAG
>NW_004525053.1:231678-233371 GCF_000260255.1 Octodon degus
TATTATTTGTTGAAACTGTACTTTCGATTTGATTTGAAACTGTCTCATTGCTATATGTTTATCAATAAAACTTTGAAAAGAAAAAAAATAAATAAAACTCATGTCTCTACAACACACACACACAAAAAAAAGAATTTGTAAAGACCCAGTCCCACATGTCACACTAGCCCCACCCCAAGGGTGCACTGAGTCAGCAAACTAATCTGGGTGTGGTAGCACATTCCTATAATCCCTGTGCTGGGGAGGCTGAAAACAGGAGGATCATTATGAGTACTAGTTGCATAGTGAGACCCTGCACCATATACATAAATGAAAAAAGATCATAATGAACCTGCAAAGCTATCTTTCAGTCAAAGCCCATAAAAGTGAATAGACAGTAGCAGGAATGTGGTCTACCCAACACTGCTCTCCTGTCACTGCTGCTTCTGTACACAGTGTTCTCATTTGTCCAATAATTCCATGCCAAGCACCAGGGTGACAGCTTCATTTAAATGGCTTCAGTGGTGAGTGAGGCCTCCAGTTGAATGTGTTACACACAATTGTAACCCCAGCCCTCCAGGAGGCTCAGGCATAATAAGTGGCAGAGTGCAGCTTCCACTTGTGGAACTGAATTGCAAGGCTGAATGGAAGGAAGTCTGCAAATCATGCCATTGAAAAGCCCCTTGAAGAGTATAAATCAAATAAAGTTGATGATTCTGAATATGATCTATCTCGGGGTTCAAGTCAACATGCTCATCTATGGAGTGTCTACTTTTCTATGTATTTTCAAGTGTCATTGACACAGACTCCTCCTAAGTCAACTAAAAGCAAAAGCAAGCACACTACAGGGTCTTTCCAGCCTAACATCTCACTACAGTCTGGAAGCCTGGTCTCCCAAGCTGAGGATTAAAAATCTCAGAGCCAGTGCCACCCTGCAGCTCTGGGCATGCTGTGCAGATCACTTGGTAGGGAGTTGGGTAAGTCAGCCCAGGCTGCTGTACCAAAATACCATGACAGGGCAGTGTGAGCAACAGGAGTTTACTTTTTCTGTTTCAGAGGCTAGAAATCTGAGACCAAGGTGTCACAGAGTTGGGTTCTCCTGAGGCCATTCTTGGCTTGGAGCCAGTGCCTTCTTCTTATATCCTCACCAGCTCATCGCTCTGTGTGTGCCTGTCTCCTGATCTCTTCTACTAAAGACATGTGTCATGCTGGATTAGGTCCTATCTGCATGAGCATATCAATCAAGTTTGTTTTTCAGAGAACCTGTCTCCAAATGGAGGCACATTCTGAGGTCCTCGGACTCAGGATTACAGCACATGAATCTAGGGAACACAGTTCAATCCACAAAAAGTGGTCACCTACTCTCATCCTTCACACTGGGGCCCTTAAGAATGAAGGCTTTTTGAATAATTCAGGAAAGAATTCAAAAGCCAATTCTAGAGCTTACTCTGGAGCTGATAAAGAGGGTTCTGGAGGTTTGAGATTTGACTAAGTCCCTATGGAGCCTGGCTCAGTCATCCTGGGCTGATGTTAGGAAAGTCTGTCTTGAATACTGCTTGGCTCAACTAATCCAGTCTTCATAGTGGTTCAAAGGACATATGTGTGGCTATGTTTATAGCAGCACAATTTGTGATAGGCAAATCTTGGAAACAACCAAGATGCCCATCACCTGAGGAATGGTTGAAAAAGATGTGGTATTTTTACACAATGGAGT
>NW_004525053.1:244606-246721 GCF_000260255.1 Octodon degus
TCCACATGGCTGCACTGACAAAGGTTCTACAATCTGAGGTACAGGATCTCAGGATAAATCCTGAGGGCATTTCACTGACCTTCTCAGACCAAAAAGCTATAACTCTTTTTGCACAGGTCCTGCTCTCCCTTGGTCTTAACCATCCAGTAGAAAAGTATGAAGACGAAATATAGGAAATAAAACCATGTTGTTATGTGGAGCTGTGGGGGACTCAGGTCAATAATTTCTGACTTTGCCAGTTAAACAGAAGAACCAATGCTATTATGGGCTACTGGACTCTTAGAATATTTTGCTGAGTTTACACACCTATAATATTCAATAACGGAACCTAGAAAAAATGGGGCATACCGATGAATGTCCTTTTTGTATCTGTGTATTCAAATTGGTTAGGATAGATATATAGTTGCATTCTCTTAACAAATAGAATGATTTGTTCTAATGGTGTTTGTAAACAGGATCTCAAGTCCGCGTCTTGTACAGCAATTAACCACTAAGAAGAATATGCGCAGTGTGTTATTTGTTGAAACTGTACTTCCGATTTGATTTGAAACTGTCTAATTGCTATCTGTTTATCAATAAAATTTTGAAAAAAAAGAAAAAAAAAAGCTCATGAACAAAAATCAAAGTGCATGGAACATACTTCAGAGAATCAAGAACTGGGATCTCATCTTATTCAGAGGTTTCTGCCCACCAAAAGAAAACCCATAAATTGGGGAAAAAAGTATAGCAAACTGACCTACAGACAAAAACTCCTATCTAGAACATATAAACAATTTTTAAAAATTGGGCCTCCAAAATTCAAAGACCCAATCCAAAAACAGGCATCTGAGATTAATATACAGTTCACAAATCAAGAGATCAAAATGGCAAAATAAATATATGAAAAAATGCTCAAAATCACTGGTGATTCAAGAAATGCAAACGCCTAACAATACAGAGGTACCATCTTGTGCCAGAGAGAATGGCTATCATCAAGAAGTCAACCAATTACAAATGCTAGAGAGACTGTGGGGGAAAAGGAACACTTCTCACTGTTGGTAGAAGTGCAGGCTGGTACAACCATTATGGAAATCAGTATGGAGATTCCTCAAAAAGCTAAGACTGGAGGCCCTATTCAAGCCAGCTATTCCCCTCCTAGGTATTTTTTTCAAAAGAATTGAAATTATCATGCCACAGTCATACACATGTACCCATGTGCATAGCAGCACAATTTGTCATTGCTAAATCTTGGAAACAACCCAAATGCCCATCAACTGAGGAATGGAGAAAAAAGATATGACATTTTTTACACAATGGAGTATCATTCAGGTATAAAAAAGATAAATTTGAGGCTTTTGTACATAAATGGATGCAGCTGAAGACTATATTGGTAAGTGATATAAATCAGATCTACATGTACAAACAACATATTATCTTGCTAGTGTGAGAACTTGAAAGAATAATTAAAGCCTCAAAGGTACAATATATACTGTGAAAAGAAGAGAATGTGTTCAATGGGAAGGAAAACTGGCATGAGGAAAAGGACAAATGAAAGGAGAGAAAAAGTTATGTTTAGGTGTATATGCAAAAGAGTTTGGATAATTGTACTGTTAATTTCCGCTAGTCTTTTGAAAGAAGCGGTTAATGTTTAATTTCTTTATTTAATTTTCTTTTTCTTTCTTTTTTTGATGTGTATTTTAGGAAAGAGTCTAGAAGGTGTTCAGGGTCTCACACTACTAGATCGGATTTGTAATGATTCTCCCAGGTATTCTTCCAAAAGTTTCCAGCCACCCAAATTCCGGGATTACAGATGTGCACCACCACGTCCAGTGTAAATCACTGTCTCAGCATGTCCTGGGCACAAGACCAGCTTGGCAAGCCCAGGGATAGAACCGCCGGCCCTTGTGACTGCTTGCAGGGATATTTTTTTTTAACTTCTTACAATTCTTTGTTATTGTTTTGCTGTGGTTTGGTTTTCCTTAAACGAATCTTGACATTTATATGTGGTAGCCTGAGCAACTGATTTCAAGATAACATGTAATACGGCAATGACTGTTGAACTCCTATTACTTTATTTAGGCAAATTTTGTATCATTTCTAATGCTGCTTTTGCTATCACTATTTTGTATTCTTTGA
>NW_004525053.1:247426-248821 GCF_000260255.1 Octodon degus
TGGCAATACAGTAGTAGAAACAGGCTTTACTACTTCACTTTCAATAATAGATATGCCATCTGATAGAAAACTAATAATGAAACCACAGATTTAAAGTGTCGTATAGATTTTTATAGAACATTCTATCCAATAGCTGCAAAATTTAAATTATTCTTAACACACAAACAGAATATTATCTAATATCATTCAGGTATATTAGGCCACTAAATTACTCCTAAGAAATTTTCAAAAAAGGATGAAATATCACATGCCTGCTCTTTCCACACAGGAAAAAAGAATTATAGGAATCAATATGATAAAATTTGATAAATTCAAAAATATCTAGAAATGTAAAAACATACTCATGAACAACTGATGAGTCAAAGGAAAAATCAAAAGGAAAATAAAATATCTTGGGATAAAAACAAAAAGTGGAAACCAAAACAGGAGAGCTTATAGAATGGAGCAAAAGCAAGTTCTAAGAAGGAAATGCACACAGATAAATGCCTGCATTAAGAAAAAAGGATTCCAGGAATTCGAGAGATAGCTCAGCTGTCTAAGCACCTGCCTGAGAAGCACAAGCACCTGAGTTAGATCCCTGGTACCATATGCCATGCTGGCCCTGAAACTATCTGTACCAAATAAATAAATATTTTTTGAAAAAAAGAAAGAAAGAAAGAAGAAAAAGGGATTCCAAACAAATGAACTTTATATGTTAAAAAAGAAAAGATTCAATATAAAGAAATTAACAAATATCAGGCTAGGGAAATAAGTTAGAGTCTAAAAAGCAATAGAAAGGCATAAGAAAACTGCAGGCCGATGAAAAATTTATGAATTTTTAGTTCAGGTAGAAGAAAAAGACTTCAATAAATAAAACTTGCAAAGAAACCAGAAGCTAGCAACTGATGCATGAAAACACAATGATCATCAAATGGTACCATGAACAATTACTCACTAACAAATTGGACAGCCTGGAGAGAAGAAATTCTTACAAACATATGAAACATAACAGAAAGTCTGAACAGATCAGTCATGAGTAAGGAGACTAAATCAGGAATCATAAATCTCCTAACACAGAGAAAGGCAAGATCAGATGGGTTTAATGGGCATTCTACTAGACATTCAGAGAAGAATATTTTTCACAAACTCAAACGTTGAAGAGGAAGAAGGGTCACTTTCAAATTTATTATATGAGGCCAACATAACCACAAGAAAGGTAAATAAAGACTGTGTAAGAATCAAAATCATTTTTATTAAAACATTCATTGTACATATCAACAGAATTCAGTGTGGCATTTCAATACATTTACTGATGTACAACACTAACTGATCACATTCACTTTCCTTTCATGGGCCTACTCCCTTCTCAACCTATAACAATCACTCTCCTACATTCAAGTTCATTTTTCTTAAACT
>NW_004525053.1:248921-250920 GCF_000260255.1 Octodon degus
AGCCATGGTGCTATGTTGAGCTACAGAGGACTCAGCTCAACAATTTCTGACATTTCCAGTGAAGCAGAAGCCCTAATATTATTATGGACTACTGAACTCTTTTAGAATATTTTGCTGAGTTTACACACCTATAATATTTAAATGATGGAACTTAACAAATAAAGGGGATACAGATGAATGTCCATTTGTTATCTGTGTATTCAAAGTGGTTAGGATAGATATGTAATTACATTCTCTTAATGAATAGAAGGATTTGTTCTAATAGTGTTTGCAAATAGGATATCATGTCCCCATCTTGTATAGCAATTGACTACTAGCAAGAATGTATGCAATGTGTTAATTATTGAAACTGTCCTACCAATTTGATATGAAACTGTCTCATTGCTATTTTTCTCAATAAAATTATGAAAAAATCAAATTAGAAATAAATGCAATGAAGACTAAGAAAATAATACAAAGAATTAATCAGTTGAAAAGTTGGCTCATTGAAAGAATAAAATTGTTAAACAGTAGCCACCCTCACTTAAGAAACAAAAAAAATGAAATTCACGCAATGAGAAATGGAAAGGGTGAAATCAGTAAAGACTCTGTAGAAATTTAGAGATTATCAAAACTTATTTCCAAAATTTTTACTCTCACCGTTTGGGAAATACGGAAGAAATGGACAGATCCCTAGATACAGGTGGACTAACAAAGCTGAATCAAGAAGACATAAAAATTCTGAATAACCCAATATTCAGTGAATGAAATTGAAAATGTGATTTAAAAAAGCCTACCAACTCTGTGAAGCTCAAGTCCTGATGTGATTCACAGCTGAATTCTACAAGAAATTTAGGGAGGACCTAATGCCAACTTTCTCAAACACTTCAATGAAATTGAAAGGGAAGCAACGCTTCCAAGTGCATTCAGGGAGGCAAGTATTACTCTGATACCAAAACCAAAGAAGGACCCAACCAAAAATGAGAACTACAACCTGGTCTCTGTAATGAACATAAAGGCAAAAATCCTCAGCAAAATACAAGCAAAGCAAAAGTAGCAAATCATCAAGAAGATTATACATCATGACCAAGTGGGATTCATCCCAGCAATTCAGGGATGGTGTAATATATGAAAGTCATAAATATAATACACCACATCAAGAGTGCCAGAGACAAAACTCACATGATCATCTCAATAGATACAGCAAATCTTCTGACAAAGTCTAGCACTCATTCATGATAAAAACACTATAGAAAATTTGAATAGATGGTCTTACCCCAACCTGATAGAAGCCACTGATGACAAACCAAAAGCCAACACCCTACTGAATGGAAAAAAATTGACAGCCTTCACTTTAAATTGAGGAACAAAAACAAGAATGCCCGCTGTCATCAGTCCTGTTCAATACAGTTCTGGAAACATTAGCCAGAGCAATTAGACAAGAGAAAAACATAAAAGGAATAATGATTGGAAAGGAAGAAGTGAAATTAGCATTATTTGCAGACGACATGATACTGTACATTGAAGATCCCAAAAACTCTACTAAAGGACTTGTAAATTTAATTATTAAATTCAGTAGTGTAGCAGAATACAAAGTTGATACTCAAAAATAATAGCATTTCTACAAACAAATAATGAACGAGAACTAAGAATGAGAACTACAGCCTGAGCTGTAGAACTGCAGCTGAGAACATTCTGAGAACTGCAGAATGAGCACTGAGAGAGAAATTTTGGAAACCTTACCTTTCATAATAACACCTCCAAAAATGAAATACTTAGGAATCAGTCTCACAAAGGATGGAAAAGGTTTATACAACGAAAATGAGAATACTCTTAAAAAAGAGATTAAAAAGGATTTCAGACAGTGAAAAGATACCTCTTGAGCATCCGGGGTAATAGCTCAGTAGAATAAGTCCTTGCCTGGTAAGCACAAGGTCCTGATTTTAATCCCTGGTACCACAAAAAAAAAAAAAGAAAAAAAAAAAAAGCAAGAAACATATGCCTTGCTTCTGAATAGGAA
>NW_004525053.1:251020-266448 GCF_000260255.1 Octodon degus
AATCACTCTCCTACATTCAAGTTCATTTTTCTTAAACTTCTATATGAGAGCATATTTTAGTACAAGGAATCAAACTCAGGACCTTGCATCTTCCAGGGAGGTGATATGCTGCTGAACTACATCCCCAGCTTAAACTTATCTATGAAAGAGAACACTTATTATCTGTCTTTTAGCATCTGCCTTCTTTCACATAACATAATAACCCCCAGAATCATCCTTAGTACAAGCAACAGGGTCGCATTTTTTATGGCTGAGTAGTGTATATATTTTCCTCATTTTTTGCATTTATCAACTGACTGGCACCAAGCAGACCTAATACCTTAGCTATTGTAGACAGTTTGCTGACTGTATATCCTTTGGATATACACCCAAAATAGGATATTGCACCAAAAGGGACAACTATCGGGAGGGAAGCTGTCTGTGCCTCAGGTATCTAGGTCAAGGCCACTGGCTCTTAGAGTTTGGCAGGGCCCCATGAGACATATGCACAGCTCAGAGACCTGTTACCATAGTGACTTGAGTTTGCTTGAGATAATACGCATTTCCCCCTTGTTTCCCATGAAGCCACCAAGACACGCTGGCTGTTCTGCTAATAGATATTCTTTGTAGCCCAGAGTCTACCGTCCCTTAAACTCCCCATGAACTTATTCATGTGCTGATTATATAAACACATGTGCTGCAGGTGCTGGGTAGTAGTTTGCTTTCTCCCATCAGGAAAAAGGGCCCCATCTGACCTCACCTTTGCATATTGATTCCTGTCTTTCTTCTCCCCTACCTTGCTCCCTCCAAAGGTTCAAAGGTTGTACAGGACAGTGTGCTGACAGCATCTCCTCTGTCTATACATCCAAAAGTGGGATACTGGATCACATGGTGGACCTACTTTGAGTTTTATGGGGAACCACCATACTGCTCTGCACAGCAGCTGCAGTAATTCATGTTCTTGCCAACACTGTAGAAGAGATCCCCTCCTTGGTAATATTTTTCTTGTCTTATTATTTTGTTTGGTATTTGTTTTTAACTGTTTTTATTTTTTGTGGTACCTGCAATTGAACTCAGGACCTTGTGCTTGCCGGGCAAGTGCTTATTCCACTGAGCTATCTCTCTGGCCCTCTGTCTTGTTTTTCAAGACAGGGTCTCACCATGAAGTTGAACTTGCTTATGTAGCCTAGGTTGGCGTTTTAACTCTTACCAATCCTCTTGCCTCAGCTTTCTGAGTTCTGGTATTACAGCCATGAACATCTCTAAGCCTGCTTCTTGCTAGCATTTTTTAAAAGGAGTAATGATAGCCATTTCTGGAAAGGTGATAGGGTAAATCACTGTGGTTTTGTTTGGCCTTTTCCTGATGTTAATGAAAATATGATGAAATTGGAAATACTGGATTATTTTCTGAAAAACATTAAGTTAGTTTATGAAAAGGTATGAGGGTACATTTTTGTGTGTGGATATGCATATGGTAGTTCTTAAGACTGCTTTGTGCTCTTTAACAACTTACAAAAGTGTCACTAAAACTTTGGCATTACCCAGGTCTATGAAATTTTGGTATTAGCCAGATAATATTGCAAGGTTCTATCTGTATCTGTTCAGGGGAAAAAGTAGAAAATAGACTAGTGTTCCTGATTGGTTTGGGCAGGTGGACGCAGAAGAAGGGGTCCTGAAATCCCAGGAGGGCACAGCATCCACTGTCCAGGGGAGTGGGGAAGGGAGGGCGATAACTCAGCCACTTCTCCTTGCCCCTCCCCCACCCCCAGGAGCCCTTTGTGATGAGGAGGCCACAGCTCTGTGATGCAGGCCTGGAACCTCTACTTATTCCCAGAGATAACTCTCAGGGCTCAGTTGCCCGAGAGCAACGCTGCGATTCAGACTATGGAGAATCTTCTCATTACTCTGAAAAGCCTTAATGCCGAATGGCTGAGCCCCAGCTCCACTACATTTGCGATGGATATAATCCTCACCATTGCATGTGGACTGGGGCTTTCCCTTCTTTTACTACCCTGGCTACAGGGTGAACCATCCTTACCACCATCCAGGAAGAAGAGAAGCATCAGAAAGGTAAAAAGCCCACAGCTCAGACCTAGCACAGAACAATTTTCTATCATTTTACACTTTTCTACGTCAGGAAGACAGGCTAAAAGGGGAGAACTCCAGGTAGAAGAAAACATTCTTCTTGGTTCTACCTCTGGCACAAGCAGGGAAGGCAGGAAAAGTGGCCACCATCATATCTCTGTGATGCCCTCAGACCTCGGTGTGGTTTCTTGGAGGTACCAGTGTGAAACAGAACATGATGACTCAGTAGACAAGGCCTGGGTTCCTAAGGTCGGGGGAGCTGGGAAGAAGGCCAGACCCTGAGCCCAGGCTCCTGTCCTCATCTCATGGCAGGTGCTTCTAGGCCCAGACTTTGTTCTGTGCTGGGCTGATCTGAGAGCTGTGCTGAGGCCTGAGATGACACACCAGGACAGATTCTATTTTGTTATTCTTAACTCCATTTTTAAAGTCACTTAAACTTTAGGTTAGCTGGCTCCTCTATCCCCTCTCCTCTTTGCTAACCATAGCCCTCAAAGAAAGAACAAGTCATTAAAGAAAGGAACAAACAGGTAAAACAAATTGAGAACTACATTAAATGTTAAGTTAGATATCTACCTGACCAACAAACTTCTGAGAAATGTAAACCTTGTGACAATCATATAGCATAGTTCTGAAATTGTAAAATGAAGTAATGTAGATGCCTTGATTACTTACAAAGGTATATATAAAATCAATACAAAGTCCTCCCAGGATCCGTATTCCCAGATTTGGTGTTGGGGTATCATCTGTTGGCTAAATAAAGCCTTGATGGTTCCCAATCTGTCTCTTATAAGTGTTTTCCTCATTGTTCTGCAGCAACAGAGTGAGTCCAGCCACATCCTCGGCTGCAGATGTCTGGCCTCTGAAACCTGAGATGCAGCTGTAAAAATGAAACTTTTTTGAGCACAGAATTAAAAACCCTGTAAGGAGGTCTCATTTTAGAAAGCCCTTGTGTATTTCTAAAAGGAATGACAAATGCCATTATCATTAAAATGAGTAAGAGGAAAGAAAAAAATACATACAGGCTCGTTATTTCATTGATGAGTATCACAACATTCATGAGTGCTGAGCGTCTGCATCCTGTCTGAGAGAAAGAGGAGACTCCTGCCAGGGCTTCTCACTATTATCTTTCTGTCTCAGCATCCATTGTAGATGAGGTGGAAGAGCAGGAGCAAGAAGAGGACTTGCGCTCTCAGAGGTAAGGCTCTGCCTTTCAGTCCTGCAGTCCCAGAACTGAGGTGACTTTGCCTGTCCCTAGGGGATCCAGAAGGTCAGCTAGAGAGCCCTAAGACAGGTTCTCCTGGAAAGGTTGGTACCAGGTCAGAGCTCCTCAGGCTACCTGCTCAGAAGGAAGCTATGCTAGGGCAGTGGAAAGTATCAGCAGTAGGGGGCAGTGCAGCCAGCAGTAGTCCAAGACAGCAAGGACTTGGAGGTGGGCATCCAGGCCCAGCTTTTTCCTTTCACTATGGCTGATTCCTTCCTGAAGCAACCCCATCCTTTCTCCCTATTCAAAATGACCATAGTGGGCAAAGACTATGGGAGTCTTTGTAATGACTCAGCACTGCCCATCTGGATATCATGCAGCCAGTGTCAGCCTGGGCCACAGGACCTTGACACTGATGCTTGGGTTCCAGAGACCAACATCATAGTTCTCTCCTAAAGGGAAATTCCCTTCAGCTCCTGTAAAGTTCTCCAATCCCATCGCTGCCCTTAGTTCTTGTAACCTGGACTTCTAATTCCGCTTTGTTCTTTTGTGTTTATTTTTTTTTCTTTTTTTTCTAATTCCCATTTGTAGACTTCCAGAAACACCGGAAGGAGACCCAGATCCTGACTCCTGTGCCAGAAAGGTAAAGAACTCCCCTTCTCTTCTGCCTCCTTCCTGTAGTGTGACCCTTAGATCACTGAGCAGTTTCTGTCTGACTGGGAGGTGGTGATGCTGGGACAGGGGGATTCTATGGCCCTGGTGCAAAGGGAGGGTGGCAAGAGAACAGTAAGGCCTTGATATATAGCAGTGGAGGAGCCCTAGGCATAGCTCCCTGCCCTGCGCTCCCTCCAGACCCTGATCTGGCTGAGCTAAGCCTCTATTCATTGTAGCCTCTCAAGGATGCACCCTCATCAAGATCTCCCTGCTGCTGTGCGCACAAGTCCCCCTGTGACAGCCATGCAGCCATCTAAGGAGCATGTGGATGCTGCAGCTCTGTCTCCAGTAGAGGCTGCCCCCGCTCCTCTCACTCAGCACCTTCTACATCTGGCCTCCTCTTTGTCGCCAGGCCACTCAGCACACTGCTCGGATCCTCAGTGCTCACCCACCTCCCTCACCACCTCTCAGCCCCCAGAGCCCCTGCTTCCCCTGGAAAGACGTTCACCCCCATCACTTGCACTTCCCCTCTCCCAGCCACATCCCCCTGATCCTGCCACAGTCCCAAAACCATCATGGAACATGGAAGACAGCCCAGATCAGCTGCTATGTACAGACCAGCTGTCATATTTCAAGATCCTGGGCATCCCTTTTGGGCAAAATTGGAGCCAGTTTTTCTGGGGTCTGCCTTCCCTGCACAGCGAATCCTTGATAGCTGCTGCCAGGATCGCCCATGGCCCTCCTGTTCCAAATCTTCCCACCTCCTTTTTTAACAAAATATCAAATGTTTGCGCAGTTCACATGCAGGATAAAATGTCCCTGCTGCGTTCCCAGGCCCAGGGTTCACCCTGTCTGGGACCCAGATCTCAACCCCGATTTCAGCCCCAACCTCTGGGTCATGCCCAGACTCGGAAGCATCCCCAGTCCTCTTCCCCAATCCTGTCACCACTTTGTCTGCCCTGCAACAGGGACTATGGAGCAGCTGCTTCTACTTCCCATAGTAACCCACGGTCTCTCACCCCAAATGAAATACAAGCCTCAGAAAAACTCTTGTGCAAGAAACAACTAGAGTGGGCATGGTCTGTACCCTCACCAGTCCAGAGGTCTCAGGAGGGTGACAGCCACTCCATGTACCCCAGGACAGGCCTTCTCCAGGACAAGAGTGCCACTGCCACACTTCCTGAGAGTTTTCCAATCAGCCCTGAGCTCAGGGAAACATTGGACCAGCACATCCAAAAGTGGATTACTGAACATCAGCGGGATCTGCTCTACAAGATCCAGGAGGATGCAGAAGTCACACGGGCTCTCCGTGACATGGCTCGTTCATGTCAGGCCAAGGACAAGCTTCGGCCCTCACCTTCATCCGTGTCTACAGCTGAAGGCAGCAAGGACAAGCCTTGGCCATCTCCTTCATCCGTGTCTACAGCTGAAGGCAGCAAGGACAAGCCTCGGCCCTCACCTTCATCTGTGTCTAAAGCTGAAGGCAGCCAGGACAAGCCTCAGCCCTCTCCTTCATCACTGTCTATAGCTGAAAGCAGCAAGAACAAACCTCAGTCCTCTCCTTCATCCCTGTCTGTAGCTGAAGGCAGCAGTGATGTGCAGGTGAGGTTCCAGCTGAGGCAGGACTTGGACAGGATTCTTGGGCATATTCTAGCCAAGGCCCCAAAAGATGTCTCCAGGGAATTAGGAAGCTCCCCCAGGATGGTTCAGAAGGTGATCTTGCAGAAGCCAGAGAGAAACCTGACAAGGCCCACAGAGAGGGAGAGCAGAAATGACTTACCAGAAAGCATGGATAAGAAATACATAAAAGACATGCTGAAAACCCATCTGGGAGTGAAGACAGGGCAGATGCACATGGGGATGATTCCCCTGAGAGTGTGCCAGTCCTTGCTTAATGGCAATGGTGCCTTTTCTGCCTCTGACACCCACGTGGAAACCAGAAAGCCACCATCCTCCAGAGCTCAGGAAACCTGTGTTAATCCCATCCAGAAGTTTTCGTTCTCCAAACCCAGCACCCTGCAGAACCTTGAGATGCACATCACAAGGTTTAGGGTGAGACGCAAGTGGGGTCTCCCCCCTCAAGCTCCTCAAGGCCATAAACATGATGAGGCCAACAAAGGCTCCACCCTCGCCCTTTCTGCAGTTTGTCCGTTCCTCCTCATTTGGTGGGATGTCTTGGGCTGACTTGACAATTGAGGATGCCAAGTTCCTAGGGAAACCACCTGAGGCATTTCCAGAGGAAATTGCCATCAGAGAGTCTGTCCCTACCCTGAATGATCTCTTTGTATCCTCTCTTCTGTGTAAGGAGACTGAGCAGGCCCTGCTAAGTATCCCTCTTGGTGACAGCCAGGGATCCTCAGAGGCCCCCCAAACTAGACAGAAGAGCACCGGGCCTTCACAACAACTCACACACAGCGCTGTAGGCTGAACCTGTGAGAGCAGGACCGTCCTGCAGATCAGCAGAGGCAGACTCAATGTGCCCTTGCGTCCTGGAACATGTGTGGCACACAATGCAGGAGAGCCAGGCTTGCAGGCAGACATCATGAACAAATCCGAGCATACAAAGGTTAAGTCCCTGAACAATCCTCAAGTCTATGATTCAGATGTCTACCTTCCAGATAGTTTAGCATCTGCCATGCCCCCGTGCCATCGCCACAGCACCCCTCTAGGGCAAAATCTAGCCTCACAGATGGTAGCTGGTCTAAAGACAGACAGAGGGAGAGGCATGGGCCACCAGAAGCCCGGAATCCCACAGCATCAGCATGCACAGAAGAGCCAAAGCAAGATGTTCGCCCCTGTTTACAAGCAAGAGGTCAGCTGGAGGACGAACCCAGGGAAACACAAAGACAGGCTGGGAGACTTGCGGACATTGGCTCCCACATGGGATAGGAGAACAGAAGACACCTTAGAGAAGAAAAACCAACTTCTCACACAAAAGAAACCAGTCCCCTCAGAAGGCTACATCCAAGGAAGTGTGAAGAAATTTCTACAGTGGATTTCATCTGAGAAAAAAGTCAAAAGACAGGAAGAACCACAGAAAAAAGGTACCTCAAGCATTGTCCAGAGCCAGAGGCCAACCCAAACCAGACCACGTATGAACCACAGCACTGATGAGGCTCAGCTGATCATGACTGCAGTTGGGCAGATGCTAGAAGCCAAATTGATGCTTCAACAGGAATTTTGTGCCCAGAAGGCAAACCAGAACAAAGAGAAAGAAGGTCAAGACCCACTCTCCCAGGGTTCTTGCTTCTCGGATCAAAGGAGAATGCCAGGACACACAGCCACCCCTATATCCCACAGCTGTCCTATGAGGGAGAGGTACCCCCGTGACCAAGAGTCCTTGAAAACTCGACAGTGCAGCAGTGGGCAGCAGAGCCAGAGGCTCCCCCACCCCTCAGTCCCCACCAAGCTCTCCCTGGTCAGCCCCTCCCAGCGTGGGCCCCCTATGCCTAGAGCACCAGGCCAGCATCACTGCATGAGGCACTGTCCTCTTTGGAGAGGCGTCTTGGCTGAACAACGGAGAAATTTCTCTCCTATTTTCCTCAGAAGGAAAAACCATCTCCAGGAAAATAAGGGGCTATATGGAGGAAAATGACTTTTTCACACTATTCATCTGTGATATTTACTGTATCCTAATAAACTATATTTCCTCCTAAGAAGAAATGTCTCTGTCTGCTCTCTGCTTGGTGTGGGCTCTGGTGTCAGGAAGAGACAGAGTGTAGTGAAGGGTGACCAGGGTGCAAGCTCACCTTCACCCTGAGCTGCTTCATTGATTTCTGTTTTCATCATTTCAGGAACAAAAAGATAACTCTAAAAGCTAGCCAAAGAAACCCAACCATGACCCCACCCTGGGCTCTGGTTCAACCCCTTTCCACTGCTCCCTCTGCATTAAGGCAGCTGTAGAAACCAGTGGCACAGAAACACATCTTAGTCTGAAAACTCCCCACAATTCCAGCAAGGGTGGAGCCACATGTCCCACCAGTCCCAAATGGGTAGAAGTTGCCACACCAGGGAAGCCCCTCCTGGATCTAGCAAAGGTCAGGACAGAGACGGCCTGCTTGCTTCAGTTTTGACAGAAAGCTCAGAGCCCCCTCCCTAGGGCCACGGCCCACCTCACACTCTAGAGCAGCAGTGAGGATGGAAAACCCAGCGGTGTGAGGGAGGCCCTGCTTACAGCTCATTTTTTCTGGTCAGTCTCATATACTCAGGCCCAGTCAGCATTCTGGGCAATGGAACAGGGATGTGAGGCCCAGTAACTGACTTAGTTGCTGGGGACAGTGGGGAATGTGGGAAAAAACAAAAGGCTGCAGCCCAGGCGGGAGCAGAGTGGTGCCAGGCCAGTGTGAACCCTTCAGGGGACAGGGCGCTCCCAAGTCTCCACTGCTGTCCACCGGCAGACTGGAGGTGACATCAGAGGCCAAGTCACTCCTCCTCAACCCACCCCAGGGCCCTACCTGATCCAGATCCCAGACCCAGAGAAAGCACCTTTAGCTTCCACACAGAGGACTGGGTTTGAGAAGGAGCAGAGCTTGCTGCTGAGAATCAACTTCTTATTAGCACCTTGGGGACCCTTGTGTATGTCCACATCCTGCAGACAGGATGAAATGACAGTGGGTAGAAAACACAGGACAAGAACTGAGAGTCTGGTCACCTTTACATAGGACTGTGCTAATAGAGGGTCGCCTCTGAAGAGCTGAAGGGCTGCCCTGGGGCCACACAGCCAGGCTTGCCTGGCTGGCAGTCCTGTTTGGCCCAGAGCCAAAAGGGGTGGCCATGCAGGTTTGTGCCACACAAAGGCTGGGAGTACCCTCACCAAATGTCTGCAGGCAGAGACAGTCCAGGGGGAGTCGCTGTGTCCTTACTGATTCTATCATGGGTTTCCCTTCCTGTGGGCCCTGGGCCTCATGGAAAAGCAGGAGGGCTCAAGAGGCAGGGAGAGGAGCAGCCATTCCTCCAAGAGCATTTCTTGCGCTATGTGGCACATAGCGTAGCCACAGGCACAGCGCCTAATGCCTCAATCCTGGGGTTGAGTGTCCTGCAGCAAGCACAGCTTATTCAGACAAGCAAAGACGGCCTTGCTTGTCCTGTGGGAGTGGATTGCAGCCCGGGTGGAGGCAGAAGTAGGCACCAACCCCTGGGGTCTGGGTGGTGATGCTGCAGGCTAACCTGTAGCCAAGTCCTGTCTTAGGGACCTGGATGCCTGTGTCCATACCCAGTGTGGACCCAGCCATGTGAGGAGCCAGAGCTGGCAGAAGGGGCTGGGCCCTGTGGCACAGAATGGCCCTGTTCCCAGTGGGGACTGTGACCACAGGAGGAGCTATGCCTGGGTGCTTCTGGGTGTTTTGGGTCCTAAGGTACGTTCTGGAACACAGAGGAGCTAGACATGGCTCCATAGCTTCTGCCAGGATCAGTGCCATAAGCTGGCTAGGCCGATGGGCCAGGTGGAACATGGAAGGAGAGTGTTCCTCTGTCCTCCCAATGCTCAGTCTCCACCAGGGATCATGAGGCCTGCAGGGTACACTTCCAGAGACATCTCAGATCTCCTACAGAGGCAGCTCACAGAGAACGCTCATTGCCGTGTGTGTGTGTGTGTGTGTGTGTGTGTGTGTGTGTGTTATACACTGAGATCTCTCTGTCTTCCCACAGACCCTCATATAGCTCTGAGTTCTTCTATCACCTAACAGAGAACCCCTTCTTCCTCTTACTCCCACCCTGGCCTCTGGGTCCCACACAGAATTCTCCCCAAGACCTCAACTGTTAGTCTCTCAGTGTGATCTCTCATACCCAGGCAGGAATGAGGAAAAGATAGACAAGAAGACAAAAGCTGGGTTAGGTGGTAGCAGGTCTGCATGGCTGGCAGAAGGACTCCCCAATCAGCACTAAGGTCTATATTTATGCGTTCACAAAGAAGCTTGCAAGACACAAGGCTGCCGAGTGACTAAAACCCCACAATGTCCAGGCAGGATGTTTTTTCTCAAGACTGAGGTATCTTGACTTCTTCGGGCAGTGAGGTCTCATCCTGGCCTCTCACACAGGGTCAGTTCCAGCTTCACCACCTCCACTCCTATCACTTAACAGGTTTCACAGGCTCTCCAGGGTCCTCACACAGAGACCCTCAGAGATCTTAGAAACAAACTGCAAACCATATATGGATACCTCACTCTATTAGTAACAGACACAGGGACAGGCCCAACAGAAACCTTTTGGTTGGCACAAAGACCTTCCACTCCCAGATCTCTCACTGCCTTTAAAGACCTCCCAGTCAGCACTGAACCCACTCCCCAGAGACCTTGCACACATTCAACAAGTTACTTGACAGTTGTTAGTGCTGAAACCTGAAAGAGAACCCTCAGAACTGTCAGAGACTTCCCACTGCAGGGCCCGCCTGCAGAAACCAGTCTGATAAGCTTTCCACAGAGTCCCTAACTCCAAGGGACTGCCCACAGGCTCTGGCAGGGACATCACATTGCTTCAGAGAACTCAGGAAACTCTGCCAGAGCCCTCATAGGGCACAACCTCACCACTGCCCCACAATCTTCCACAGCACCCTGCACAAGACTTCTCACAGAGATCTGTGACGCCCCACAGGCCCTCACACAGAAACCTAGTACACAGATCTTTCATACAGGGCTTCTCAGAGAACTGACAGAAAGTTATCTCCCACATAGACGCCTCAGATAGAACTCACACAGAGCCCTGCCATCCTATACAGTCCTCCCATGGAGTCCCCACAATGAAGCTCCCAGGAGACTCTACAGACCTCACATGGAAGCCTTGTAGCTGGCACAAGACCACACCTGGGATTCTCCCTAGCAATCAGACATGGAGACCTCACACAGATACCTCACCCTTACTGCTTGAGCAGCTCCTCATTGACAGACCTTTTTCAAGGGAAATGGAACCACTTAGCAAACTGGCAGTGTAGGTAAGAGTCCCACAAGTTGTGCCCCATGAGAATTCCAAGACACCCAGACATTGTCAGCAGTGCAACAGGTGGGATTCTCTGCCAGGGGAAATGCTCAAACTGTGTTTTATGTTTTCTAATGCCTTTGCCTCTGAAGAAAAATAATTATGAGTTTTGTGTGTAGCTTCCAAAATCTTTTGTTTCATAAGTTTTTGTGAACTAAATTCTCACTCACAATGAGAGAACCAGCAAGACAACTGCTTGTAGCATGAGCACAGTAAATCCTCAGATGTTTTCTGGAGCCTGGCTTTGGTGAGCTGGCTTACTAAGTGTAGGATTCAATATTGCATAAGCTTTATTTCCAGGACCAGAAACAGGCTTACAAATACCAAAATTCCAACACTCCGGAAGGCTGAGGCACGTGATGCACAAATTCAAGTCCAGCACGAGCAACATGTAAACTTAGTGATACTCTGTCTCAAAATAAAAAACAAGGCATGAGAATGTAGCGTAGGGAGAGAGCCCTGGGTTCAGTCCCTAGTACTACACACACAGGAAAAGACTAGGGAAAAAAGCCAAATACCATGTCTCCGAGAAGCTCAATAAAGAGAAGAAATAAATTGTCTCACAAGAAGCCATGAAATACTCTATTTTCAACCCTGTAAAGCAGACACATTACACATGTTCCTTTTTGGAAGCTTTAGGGAAGAATTCCAATCTTTGCTTTTTCTGGCCACTCAGGCCACTTCCATCTTCAAAATGTTCAACTCACTTTGCCTTCTGTTTCTTTCTTCGCATTTTCTCTTCTCTCACTTTGTTTCTCTTGCATAGGATGTCTTGCTACTTTGCATAGGATGTCTTGCTACTTTGCCCTGACTGTTGTGATTACACAGTGTGCTCACTAGAATCATCTAGCGCCATCCTATTTTAAAGCCAGCTGATTGACAACACTGATCCCATCTGCAATCTGAATCTCCCTTTTCCATCTAAAGCAATATAGCCCCAGATTCTGGGGATCTGGAGTTGGGTATCTTGGACAGGTCACCTTTTCTCTCCCATACCAAGGTGTGTGGAATACACGGTGCATGTGGAGAGTTGCTCCTGTGAAGATGGCTCTGACAGTGCCCCACAGGTGCTTCTGGATAGGCAGAGGATTGTCGGAGGGACAAGACAGTGAGTTTTACATAAACAACCAGAACAAGACCGATGCACCGTGTGTTGTATTTGAAATTGATGATTTCAAGTAGTTGATAAATACAAACTTCATGGTCAAGAGACACCACATCTCACTGAGAATCAGAATAATAATTCTTCAAAGATGCTGAAGCCAAAAATTACTTTTATCTCCTGGTACACAGTCCGATGTTTCCTGCATAACCTTTTCTAGATGGGTATGGTTAGAGTTGTTGCAGTGTCCCTGTCTCCTGATTTGGTGAGGGGCTGCTGTGTATTGCTTTAGCATTCTGCTGAATTCACAGGTGGCCTGCACACTACAGAGCATTTCTAAGGAGCATTGTGCTTATGACCCATTTTGCAGCACTGTGGACTGAACCCAGCACCCTGCACATGCTGAGCAAGTGCTCTATCGCAAAGCTGCACCCAACCCCAACTTCTGGACTCTGAAGGAATCCAGTCCAAATGGATTCCTTTTGAGAAGAATCTGAGTGGCCTCACATGCTCAGCACCAGACATGCATTTGGGTCATTGTCAGTCTTGTAAACATCCCTCAGGGAAAGTCTGATAAGGGACTCACTGTGGATAACTAATGTGGGTTCATAGAGGGCAGGTGGGGAATGAGGGAAGGAGAAGCTGGGCAAGCCAAGAAGTAACAGGCAGGATGGAAGAAAAGAGGTAGGAGAGAGCTTTCTGCTACCCTGCACCAGCAGAACCTACTCCTGGTCCCAGCCTAGGTGCAGCGTGGGTGACACACTCTTCCACCCCTTGGAACACCCCCCACCACGCAGCAGCACCTGCCACCCCGCCTGCCAAGCAGGTATCTCTGCCACGTTCTGGGAATCCCCAGACACAGTCCTAGCCCAGGGCTGGTGAGTGCGTGGGAGAGCTTCTGGCTACCCTGCGCCAGTGGGAACTATTGGTCCCAGTCCAGGTGCAACATGGGAGAGAACCTCTTCCACCCCCTTGCGGCGTCCCACCCCACTCCACAGCACCTGCCCCACCCTGCCCACCGAGTAGGAATATTTGTTGCGTTCAGGGAACCCCCAGATCCAGTCCTAGTCCAGGACCAGTGGGTGTGTGGGAGAGCTGCCTCTACCCTTCTCCACCTTGTCCCCTCAAGACTCAGCTCAGGCCTGGCATACAGGCCTGGGGTGAAATCCTTCAGCTGCATTCCCTTCAGAGACTGTACGGGACAGAACCACCCAGCTAGTACAGGAGCAGAACATCTGACAACATGGGCACTACATGTTCACCCCCAAGGGCAGCAACAGGAAGGAACTGAGCACAGCAGCCAGACCCAAGCCAGGCACAGCACCATAAATCCAAACTTTATAGATATACACCTGAACTTCACTAGGTGCCAAGGCTATATCTGCAAAAAAGATCTACAACAAAGGTCAGAGAACAGTGCTACACAAACTGACAATGAGAAGGAACAAAATGCAATCTCAGAACCCAAACCCACCTGGAACAAGTGCAGAGGGCACTAACACAACAAATTGGGAATCACACAGCTGAAAGCAATGAATCAACAGCTTCTGAAATAAACAAACAGCTGCAGAAAGGTATAGAGGAACTCAGATTGGAAATGATAAAAGAAATCCCTAATTAATAACATCTGCAGTAAAGATTCAAATGCAAAAACATATGGAGGAAACCCAATGCCCACCCAGAACAAGTGCAGAGGACACTACCTCAGCTCAAATGTATGAATTAATAGCGTTGATAGTAAATATGCAACAGCACAAAGTCAGAAAGGAACTCAGAGCAAAATTCTTTGCTTCTAACTCAGTTCAAATGTACAAATTAATAGCGTCGATAGTACATAAACAACAGCAGAAAGTTATAAAGGAACTCAGAGCACGGTTCTCTTCTGAAATAAAAAAAAGAATTCTCAGAACTCATAGCATCTGAAGTAAAGAAGCAACTACAGAAACATAGGGAGGAAACCCAATCTGAAAAAAACACTACAGTATAAGAATTTATAACTGCTTCTAAAGAAGACATTGTTTAAAAAAAATAGAGGAGATGAGAAAAATGACGGATTCCTTGAATGAGCAATACAGGAAAGAAGATCACATGAAGCAGAGGCAAAGAGATATAGAAGAAATTAAAATCTCAATCACAAGCTTGCAAAACCGTTTAAGTGAAAGTGAAGACAGAGTTTCAGAACTTGAAGATGCTGGTGCAGCTAGTAAGAAAGGAACTCTTAAAAACAATGAAGATGGGTACCAGCCCAGGCGCAGCGTGAGTGAGACCAGCTTCCATCCCCTTGGGATGCCCCCCACCACTCCGCAGCACCTCCCCTACCCCGCCCACCGAGTAGGAATTTCTGCTGCATTCCGGGAACCCCCAGACCCAGTCCTAGCCAAGGACCGGTGAGTGTGTGGGAGAGCTTCCTGCTACCCTGCACCAGAGGGACTACTACTGGTGCCAGCCCAGGCACAGCATGGGTGAGACTCTCTTCCACACCCTTCGGACTTTCCCCACCACACCAAAGCACCTCCCCCAACCTGCCCGCCGAGTAGGAGTTTCTGCGGCATTCCGGGAACCCCCAGATCCACTCCTAGCACAGACCCAGTGAGTGTGTGGGAGAGCTGCCTTTCCCCCCTACTCCAATGTGTACCCTCCAGGCTATGCTCAGGCCTGGCATACATGCCTGGAGTGTAACCCTGCAGTGGCAATCCCTGTAGAGAGTGCAGAGGATAGAAAAACAGCTAGTCCAAGAGAAGAAAATCTTGCCAGAGGGGCACAAAAGGTTCACCCTCAAGGGCAGCAGCAGGAAGGAGCTGAGCACAGCAGCCAGAAACAAGCCAGGCACAGCTGGATAAATGCAAACTATGTAGATCTGCACTTGAACATCAGTACGTGCTAAGGTTATAACTACAACAAAGATCTACAACAAAGGTCAGATGACAGTGCTCCACAAAATGACAAGAAGGAACAAAATACAACCTCAAAACCCAAGCCCACCCGTAACAAGTGCACAGAACCCTAACACACAACAAATTGGGAATCACACAGCTGAAAGAAATGAATCAAAAACTTCTGAAATAAAGAAACAGCTGCAGAAAGGCATAGAAGACCTCAGATTGGAAATAAAAAAAGAAATCCCTGAAATAATAACATCTGCAGTAAGAATCAAATGGAGAAACATATGGAGGAAACGCAATGCTAACCCACAATGAGGGCAGAGGACACTAGCGTGGCTCAAATGCGTGAATTAAGAGCATCGATAGTGAGTAAGCAACAGCAGAAAGTTATACAGGAACTCAGAGCACAATCTTTTCTGAAATAAAAAAAGAATTCTCAGAACTCATAGCATCCGAGATAAAGAAGCAACTACAGAAACATAGGCAGGAAACCCAATCTGAAAAAAAACACTGCAGTAAAAGAATTTCTAACTGCTTCAAAAGAAGATATTGATTT
>NW_004525053.1:270312-271646 GCF_000260255.1 Octodon degus
AAGATGCCCATCACCTGAGGAATGGTTGAGAAAGATGTGAAAACAACATCCTGGGCCAGTGACATTGCTTAATGGACTAAGTCCTGCTTAGGCAAGCTCAATGACTAGAATTTGATCCCTGGTAGCACAGGCCGCACCAGTCCCGCCCTTGGGCACTCAGAGTTGCAACAGAGTTGGGGTAGTGGGGCACTCTTATAATCATAAGAGGATCACCATGAATCCAAGCTGTGTAGTGAGACTCTGGACCAAATACATTAAAAAAACTTCCAATTCAGATTGTCATATCCTAAAATTATCTTTCAGAAGTGATGGTGACATAAACTAATTCCATAATGAAGAAACCTGAAGGAAATTCATGACCTGAAGGAAATTGTCATATCCTAAAATTATCTTTCAGAAGTGATGGTGACATAAACTAATTCCATAATGAAGAAACCTGAAGGAAATTCATGACCACTAAGCCAACAATCCCAAAAATTCTCAAGGAAATCCTAGTGGATACAGACAGCTAACAATGCCAAAAAGTCCAATGAAAAATGAATACATTGGGTACAGCTAGCAATTAAGTAGAAGGGAAGAAAGCAAAGCAGCAACAGGAAACTAATACAATGACAGGAATGTCAATGCCTGTCAATTATAACTATTAATACAAATGGACTCAACTAAACAATCAAAAGACACATTAGTAAAATGCAGCAAGAAACAAAATCCAACAGTATACTGCACACAAGAAACACATGTCAAACAAAAAGAAATTATACGCTAAAAATAAATAGATGAAAAACAATACCCCATGCAACTGGAACATGAAAGCAAGCCTAAGCAGCTATCCTATTTTCAGATAAAGTGGGTTTCCAGCCAAAGTTAATCAAAAGAGGCAAAGAAGGACATTACATATTAGTTAATGGAACTTCTGAGCAGGATGAAATAATAATCTTAAACATATGCACCAAACCATGGAGCACCTAACTTTATAAAACAAACTGTAATGAAAACAAAAGATCAGATAAACATTAATACAATTATAGTAGGGAATTTCAATGCTCCACTATCACAAATAGATAGATGAACAAAAGACAGAAGTTGACAAAGAAATCTAGAGTTGAGCCAAGGTTGTCAACAAAGGAACTTAATGGATAAATGCAGTGCTGTACCTAACAATAACAGAATACACATTATTTTGGGGTTCACGCAGTACTTTCTCTAAAATAGAACACATACTAGTGAATAAAGCATGCCTAAGCAAATGCAAATTAATCAAATTTTTCCATACATATCAAATTGCACTGCCATGAAACTAGAAATCAAGAACAAAAGAAACCACAGAAACTACA
>NW_004525053.1:272318-273630 GCF_000260255.1 Octodon degus
GATTACTTCTAAAATCATTAGAAACTAACATTAACCTGATCCCAAAACCAGAGAAGGATCCCAACAAAAAGAGAACTATAGACCAATTTGTGTAATGTACAGATGCAAAAATTCTGATCCCAAAACTGGAGAATGCAACCAAAAACAAGAACTAAACGCCAGTTTTTCTAAATAAGACACAAAAATTCTTAAGATATTGGCAAACAGAGTATGACAAGTCTTTCAAAAGAGCATACATAATGATCAAGTAGGCTTTATCCTAGAGATGAAAGGATGGCTTAATACATGCAAGAAAGGCAGCTCATCACAAAAACAGGACAAACATCACATGATCACCTCAATAGAGGCAAAAAAAAAAAGGCCTTGAGAAAATCCAACATCCATTCATGATAAAAACTCTATAGAAAATAGGCATAGAAGGTCTATTCAACATGATAAAAACCAACCTACTGCCAACATCGTATTAAATGGAGAGACTGACCTCTCCTCTAAAAATCAGGAGCAAGACAAGGATGGCCCTTATCACCAATCCACTTCAACACAGTCTTGGAAAAATTACCAGAACAATCAACTTGACCCACTCAGTGGTAAACAGATGCAATTTGACAAGTGAGATAAGTCAGACATACCAGCTCACATACCACATCATTTCTGTTAGAAACATTGCATGCATGCACACACACACACACACACACACACACACGAGCACAAATAAAATGGAAAGATAAATATGAAATAGGAAAAAATTATAATGTACTTCCACAAATTGGCTACCTTTTTGTTTTAAAAATATTTCAATATTTACACTAATTTGTTTTATTCATGCTATTAGTTTATCTTAGTTGAAAAGGAACTATCACATTGTTATCAGTTTTTTTAAGACTGTTCTAGGTCTATGTCTTATACTGTGAGAAACTGCTTTGAATATTATGATATACAACATATTAATTATTGTTATTCTGTTATTGTTTGGTTATGAAATTTTATTTTTGCATAAAACAAAGTTAATGGAATTTCTCCCTCACTCTCTTGCTTCTACTCTTTTCCTCAATAATAACTAAAAAAGCCACCACGCAGATTTCTACTTTTTCAAGAAATAATAGGTCTATTCTTCCCATGCTGCACTTTTTACAAGTAAAAAAGCTCTAGACACAACAGAATGGACAAACAGAGGGGCTGTCTACGGGATCTCAGGACTGGGGAACAGTAGGTGTGTGCCTTCCCTGGCATTCTCCATTGTTCCCCATACATTTCAAGTGAGGTACTATAGAAGTCTTCAATCTAGGCAAGCTAAAAGAAAAGGCTATTCTAT
>NW_004525054.1:0-1341 GCF_000260255.1 Octodon degus
CATGAACTCTTTGCCTACCCCTATGTCTTCAAGAGTTCCACCTACTTTCTCTTCCAGGAGATTTAGTGTCTCTGCTTTAATGTTTAGATCTTTAATCTATTTTGACTTTAGTTTAGTGCATGGTGATAGACCTGGGTCAAGTTTGAGCTTTCAGCATGTAGAGAGCCAGTTTCTTCAGCACTGTTTGTTAAAGAGGATCTTTCTTTCAGTGGGTATGTTTTGCCCCTTTGTGAAAAATAAGGTGGATGAGCGCATTCATAGGGGCTTCATTGTCCCTTAATCTAATCCATTGAACCTCAGGTCTATTTTGTTGCCAGTACCATGCTGATTTTATCACAGTAGGCTTCTAGTATAATTTCAAGGAAGGAATTGCAATGTTTCCTGCCTTGTCTTTATTGGCTAGGATTGCCTTTGCTATTCTAGGTCTTTTTTGGTTCCAAATAAATTTTAGGAATGATTTCTCTAGGTCGGTGTGGTATGTCCTTGGTAGTCTGATAGGGTTTGCATTAAATCTGTTCAGCAATTTTGGGAGTATGTCCATCTTCACAATGTTGGTTCTTCCTATCCAGGAGCATGGAATATCTTTACATTTTCTGAAATCCTATACGATCTCTTTTTTAAGAGTACTGTAATTTTCCTTGAAAAGTTCTTTGACTTCTTTAGTTAGATTAATTCCATGTTATTTCATTTTCGTCGGTGCCATTCTAAAAGGTATTTTCTCTATAATATCCCTCTCAGTGTGTTTGCTGTCTGTGTAGAGGAATGCTATTGACTTTTGGGTATTGACTTTATAACCTGCTATGCTCCTGAATTTCTGTATTAATTCTAGGAGCTTCTTGGTGGAGTTTTTCAGGTGTTCCAAGTAAAGTATCATGTCATAAGCAAATAAAGATAATTTAACTTCTTCTTTGCCTATTCTTATTCCTTTTATTTCTTTCTCTTGTCTAATGGCTTTAGCTAATGATTTCAGAACCATATTTAATAGGAGTAGTGATAGAGGACATCCTTGTCTTGTACCAGATCTAAGGGTAAAAGATTTCAGTTTTTCCCTACTTAGGATTATGTTAGCAGTTGGGTTGCCATAAATGACTTTTACCAGATTGAAGTAGAGGCCATGTATTCCAATTGTCTGTAGGATTTTGAACATGATTGAGTGTTGGACTTCATCAAAAGCCTTTTCTGCATCAATGGAGATGATCATGCATTTTTTAGTTTTTGCTGTATTGATATACTGTATTATGTTTACAAATTTTCGAATATTGAAACATCCTTGCATCCCTGGGATGAATCCTACCTGGTCATGGTGTATGATCTTCTTGATGATTTGCTGTATTCTATTTG
>NW_004525054.1:2052-6470 GCF_000260255.1 Octodon degus
GGTTGGGTTAGATATATAGTTGCATTCTCTTAATGAATAGAATGATTTGTTCTAATGGTGTTTGTAAGTAGTATCACAGGTCCGCATCTTGTACAGCAATTAACCACTAAGAAGAATATATGCAGTGTATTATTTGTTGAAACTGTACTTCCTATTTGATTTGAAACTGTCTCATTGCTATCTGTTTATCAATAAATCTTTGAAAAAAATACCTTCAGTTGTTCTGCAGATTTTCTGTGGCTCTGTCCTAAGCAATTAACTCCTTCTCAAAATGGTTCCTGATAAAGTATTCTCAATTTGTCAGGTAATGCACAGGATTTCTTCTCCAACTTTAGCAGGCCGTTTAGAAATAGTCATTTTTTGCAGGCAAACCCTATATTGTTTTTGAAGTTTACAATGCCTTTGGGTTTTTCTTCGGATTTGTATTGCTTGCCCAGTCAGCTGACTCTACCTGGGCCTGTCAACCCTCTCTCAGCTTACCTTGTATCAGAAAAGACAGATTCTCTCTTCGTAGGAGCTGTGCTAACATTGCAAAGTACTCTGTCCTTTCCTCCGCGTTGTGTTCCATTTCTTCCACTTCTTTGTAGTATCTGGTTTTACTGTTACCTACCTCCAATTTCCTGGAGATTTGCTTTCTTGTTTTCTTCACTAAGTTGTTGTTTTCTATGTATCTTGATTCCAAGTCCCAGAAAGATTGTATTTAGCTTCCATTTTCTCCTCTAAAAGTATAAATTTTCACATGTATTCCTTCCTTCATTCCCTACATCTAGGCTGTTTGTCCTTAGTAGGAATCCAATATGTTTCTGGGTTGTAGAGGAAAAAAAACTAGGTCATCAAAGTGTTAAAACAAGCCTTAAATTACAGGACTAATACATGGATATTTCTGTAGATTCTTGTGTAATTGGTTGTTGTTAGTTCCTTGAAACACTGTGACTTGTAATGACTTTTGGATTTAGTAAGTTTTAGAGGTGTATGAAAACAAAAATATAACAAATTCAATGGCACATTTCAGGAAGATTTTCATAATGTGAAGAGATTTCCACACAAGTGGCAGATATTTTATACCCTAGATGATCTTCAACTATCAGCTTAATAACAATAACACCATAAAAGAGTAAGAAAATCCCTTTCAAAATGCCTAACTTCCCAAAATTAATCTCAAGGGTGTTGAAGTAGCAGAAGTTATAGGTGGAGAAATAAAAAACTAAATGGTTAAATTCCTTGAACAAATCAAATGATAGGCAAAATCATAAGATGATCGGTGACTTTAAAGTTGATTTCATTAAACAGGTAAAGCTGTTAACAGAGCATTCAGTGAGCTTAAAGAAAAAAATAGCCAATAAGCTGATAGAGTTAAATAACACATAATAAGATAGGAATAAATATTTTGACAAAGAACCACACATTATAGAAAGAAATACAGTAGACTACGATGATGTGGAAAGCTGAAATGAAAGTATGGGTAGCAGTTATGACCAATATGAAGAGTATCTTAAGGTGAAGACAAAGCTGATGTGTAGATGATATATGGATTGATAACTTGAAAATGGTATACTATGAAAACTGGACCCAATAGCTGTTATTTGACTCAAAAAATAATCTAAGAAGCATTGAAGTAAAAATTAGATGACTAAAAATTATTAAAATTAAAGTCACTGGAATTGTATCAGAAAAGTTTTCAAGTGTAGGAAATAATTCAATTTTCAGGTAGAAGTGGCATATACATAGCCAGAAATGAAGCTCTCAATGTGGTTCTCTACATCTTAGTCAAAATTCCAGAAATTCAGCACAGAGAGCAAATACAAAAGATATTAGAGAAATACAGCAAGTAACCTATAGTGGCAAACCTACCAGATTAATAGATTGACCAACAGAATTTTAAATTCCATGGGAGCTTGAAGCTCTCTTGACAAAGAGAAGATCTCTGGTGCAAGATGTATCCAGTGGCCTACAACTTTGAGTAGGCCTTCCTAACAGTACAATAAGGCATGAACTATTAGTACTCAATTCACTGAAAATCACATGATCCAATCACCTTCCAAAAGCTCCACTTCTGAACATAGCAGACTTATGGGGACATTCCAGATCTAAACCATAACAAATGAGTAAAGGAAATGTGATATATTTAAACAATGGAGTACTACATATCCATAAATATGAGTCATTTCTAAGAAAACAGATACATTTTGAGACCGTAGTGCTAAGTGAAATAAATTAGACAAAAGGTTAATATTATATGGTTTCTATTATATGGAAAGCTCCAAATATAAATAATTTTAAAAGCAAAATAAAAATAGATATGTTAGCAAATAAGGACGTAGACTTTGAGGAAATAGGAAGGGATTTTATGAATGGTTAAAGAGTGAAAGCCCGGAAGGGAAAAAGGAAGTAAAATGACTAAGATGGGATTTGTATATGTAACTATTTTCCCAGGAAATTTATATGTGTAGGAGGCCTCTCCAGGTTCTCCTCTCAGTCTAAGAAGTCAATATTTATATTCCCAAAGATACGTTATTGGAATCCCACCCAGTTTATTTCACTCTACCTCTCCCAGTGCAACCCACCATGAAAGTAAAGACACTAAAACATATTTATAATGACTGGGGACCCAAGAGGCCCTAAGTCCAGCCATGAAGCTGGCTTTTTGGAACAAAAAGGATGATTCAGGGCTGCACCTGTGTTTTATTCCATGGAGGAAGAGTGGGTTGAGGAGGAATGACTGAGAATTGTGGGAAGTAGGTGAGTACTGTGAGCTGAGCTAGGTAGGTGGCCTACATTTACCTCTGCCACATGCAGAGAGAAGGATATGCAGATAAAGTAATCTGCATTCTGCTATTGAGATAGTATCTGATATTTCAGGGTCTGGTGCTTTAGCTCTAATATAATCTTTAAAGCCCCAGGAAGTCATAGCCTCTATCTTGAGGCTCAATCCAAGCTGGCAGCATGGAGCACTGTCTCTCTATCCTGTCTAGACTCGGCTCACACTAAAGAGCAGCAGGTGTAGGTTACCAGGGAAACACGCATTCCACCTTAAAGAATATCATCAGCGCCTCAGCTAGACCAAGAAATATTGCTTAAGACCAATTGAAAGTATAAAAAGAAGTCCTAGCCAACTCTGTACATATAAATACAAGGAAATAGGGCCAGGCTCAGTCAAAATGGAGACAATCACTCTTTTAGGAAAGCTGCTTAGATGGTCCTCCACAATCACCCTGTCTTTGTTTTGAAAAAAGCGAAGCACTGTCAGTCATGGCTGCATAGCCTGTAGCTGTTGTCGGGCTGAGAATCCTGTGACACATTTTAATGAGAAGTATTATAAAGGAGAGAATGAGTACATCAACTCCAAAATAAAATCAAAAGTGAGTTTTGAGATATGCAAATGAATTTAACTGCTCTATAGTATCAGTAAACATCCCAATCCTTAATCTGGGCATCAAAAGTAGCTGTCTGTTGTGACATTAAGAATACCTTTCTCTAAAGAACATCTATATCCAAAGTAATATTTTGATGGATAGCTCCTTGATGTTTTTTGATTAGTTCCTAAGGATGAAGACTTTTGTTATATGGTAATGAGATGATACAAAAGCATGTCATAATATAATGATAGTTTTCCATAATTTTATTGAGAAACAAATAGCAATGAGAAAGTTTTAGATCAAATTGGTAGGACAGTTTCAATAATTAACACATTGCATACTCTCTTCCTACTGGTTATTTGTTGTACAAGATGCAGACATCATATCCTATTTAAAAAAGCGCTATTAGAACAAATCCATCTATTCATTAAGAGAATGTAA
Organism: Octodon degus; assembly: GCF_000260255.1. Taxonomy (NCBI): domain Eukaryota; kingdom Metazoa; phylum Chordata; class Mammalia; order Rodentia; family Octodontidae; genus Octodon; species Octodon degus. The sequence continues at coordinate 5,850 of NW_004525054.1, forward strand.
CTAACTATATATCTATCCTAATCATTTTGAATGCACAGATACAAAATGAACATTCATCTGTATCTGCTTTTTTGTTTAGTTCCATCATTTGAATATTATAGGTATGTGAACTCAGCAAAATATTCCAAAAGAGCCCAGTAGTCCATAACAGTATTGGGTCTTCCACTTGACTGGCAATGTCAGAAATTGTTGACCTGAGTGCCCTACAGCTCAACATAACAGCATGACTTTACTTCTTATACTTCATGTTTATACGTTTCTGCTGGATGGTCAAGACCAAGATAAAGCAAGACCTATGCAACAAAAGTTGTAGCTTTTGGGTCTGATAAAGTCAGTCAAATCCCCTCAGGATTTATCCTGACATCTTGTACCTCAGATTGTAGAACCTTTGTCAGTGTCAGCCATGTGGATGAGTCATGACTATTGCTTGGCCAATGTGCTCTCTGTGAAAGCCTGAGAGAATGTTTTCTCTCCATGTGACTCTTCTTAGGCACACTCTACATCATCAATCACTTTCTTCTTTGGCCTCATAATCTCCTTGATCAGAAAATTTGGGACACAACTGAGTTACATGACGTTACAGTACAAGTTCTCATATGTCCTGAGTCTTAATTGACCTTA
>NW_004525054.1:6570-12345 GCF_000260255.1 Octodon degus
TTTTTAATTACATCTCATATTTCATTGGCTACTATTGGGATATTCAGTGTGGTTTTATCTTGTCGATTCTGTTGTGGTAATTTGTACCTTTCTAGGAATCTGTCCATTTCTTCTGTGTCTTCTATTCTGTGAGAGTAAGGATTCTCAAAGTAGTTATTGACAATCTTCTGAATTCCCACTGTGTCTGTGGTAATTACACCCTTTTCATTCCTTATTGCTTGTATTTGAATTTTATCTTTCCTCTTATTGACGAGGTTATCTAGGGACTTATCGATTTTATTTAATCTTTCAAAGAACCAGCTTTTTGCTTTTTTAATTCTTTGAATTGTTTTTTTTTCGTCTCAATTGATTTAATTTCTGCTCTAATCTTTATGATTTTTTCCCGTCTTTGGGCTCTGGGTTTGTTTTGCTAGTCCTTTTCTAGTTGTTGAAGGTGCAGCATTAGGGTATTTATTTGTTTCCGTTCTGTTTTCCTAATGTGTGAGGTCACAGCTGTGAATTTCCCTCTGAGAAATGCTTTCATCGTATCCCATAAATTACGATAAGTTATGCTTGAATTTTCACTGAATTGTAGATATTGTTGAATTTCTTGCTTAATTTCATCTGTGACCCATTGGTTGCTGAGTAGGGTGTCATTTAATTTCCAAGTATTTAGAGTTTTTTCTTGTTTCTTTTGTCGTTTATTTCCAGTTTCATTGCACTGTGATCAGATAATGTGCATGGGATAATTTCTGTTTTGTTGCATATACTTAAGCATGACCAATGGAGCATAATTTGGTCTATTTTAGAAAATGACACATGTGCAGCTGAGAAAAATGTGTATTCAGTTGTGTTTGGGTGGAACAGTCCGTATATGCCCATCGAGTCCATTTGTTTCAAGCTCTGATTCAGTTCTGTTATTTATTTGGTATGTTTTGTCTGTTGATCTATCTTTTGGGGATAAGGTGGTGTTAAGTTCTCCTGTTAAGACTGTGGTACTGGATATTAGAATTTTCATGTCCATTAAGATTTGCTTTATATAGTTGGGTGCTCCCGTGTTTGGTACATATATATTTATGAGTGTTACCTCTTCCTGTTGAATTTTTCTTCTAACCAGTATATAGTGGCCTTTTTTATTTCGCTTCATCATTGTTGGTTTGAAGTTGAGACTGTCTGAGAATAGAATTGCTACCCCTGCTTTTTGCTGAGGTGCTGGGGTATGTAGTACTGTGTTCCATCCTTTGACTTTCAGCCTATGAATGTCTTTATGAGTTAAATGTGTTTCTTTTATACAGCATATTGTTGTATTTTGTTTCTTAATCCTCTGTGTCAGTCTATTTCTCTTAATTAGTGAATTGAGTCCATTTACATTTATGGTTAGAATGGAGATGTATTGACCTATAATTGACATGTTATTTACCTGTTGTCATTTATTCCTTTTTTCTCCTGTGTTTATTTGCTTGCCTTATTTAGTTGGCTGCTTCTGATCTCATTCCTGGATTTCTGATTATTTTTGTCCCTCTCTAGAACATCTTTCAGTAGCCTGTGTAGGGTTGGCTTTGTCATCATGAAATTCTTTAGGTGTTCTTTTTCATGAATGTATTTCACTTCTCCATCAAAAGTGAGAGACGGTTTTGCAGAGTATAGTAGTCTGGGCAGGAATGTTTTTCATAGAGGACTTGAAGTACTCTGCTCCATGCTCTTCTTGCCATTATGTTTCGTGAAGAGAAGTCAGATATAATTCTGATGGGTTTTACTTTGAATGTGATCTGCTTCTTTTCTCTAGCAGCTTTCAGTAAATTAATCTTGTGCTGAGTTTCTGGGATCATGGCTATTATATGTCTCAGTGTGTTTTCCATTAGGATGAGATTACTTGGCTTTTTGTATGCTTCACCTACCTGAATATCGGATTGTTTCCTCATATTTGAGAAGTTTTCTGCTATTACTTCTGCCCATATTTTTTAATATCATTTGTATTGACTCCTTCTTTCTCATTGATGCCTATTAGTCTCACATTGTTCATCTTTGCATCATCTTCTAGGTGATGGATTATTCTTTCCTGCATCCTCGTTGTTTTTAAGAGATCCTTTCTTACCTTTTCACTAGATGCACCAGTTTCTTCAAGATCTGAAACTCTGTCTTCATTTTCACTTAAACAATTTTGCAAGCTTGTGATTGAGATTTTAATTTCCTCTATATCTCCTTGACTGTGCTTCATGCGATCTATTTCTTTCCTGTATTGCTCATTCAAGGAATCCGTTATTTTTCTAATCTCCTCTATTTTTTTTTTATCATTGTCTTCTTTAGAAACTGTTATAAACTCTTTTACTACAGTGTTTTTTTCAGATTGGGTTTCCTCCCTATGTTTCTGCAGCTGATTCTTTACTTCAGATGATATGAGTTGTGAGAATTCTTTTTTTATTTCAGAAAATAGTTCCGCTCTGAGTTCCTGTATAAGTTTCTGCTGTTGCTTATTTACTATCGACGCTATTACTTCATACATTTGAGCTGAGCTAGTGTCCTCTGCACTTGCTGTGGTTGGGCATTGGCTTTCCTCCATATATTTCTGCCCTTGATTCTTTACTTCAGATGCTATTAATTCAGGGATTTCTTTTTTCATTTCCAATCTGAGTTCCTCTATACCTTTCTGTAGCTTTTTCTTCATTTCCGAAGCTGTTCATTCATTGCTTTCAGCTGTGTGATTCCCATTTCGTTTTGTGTTAGTGTGCTCTGCACTTGTAATGGGTGGGCTTGAGTTCTGAGATTGCATTTTGCTCCTTCTCGTTGTCATTTTGTGTAGCACTGTCTTCTGACCTTTGTTGTAGGTCTTTGTTAGAGTTATAGCCTTAGCACCTACTGTAGTTCAGGTGTAGATCTATAAAGTTTCGATTTATCTGGCTGTGCCTGGCTTGGGTCTATCTGCTGAGCTCAGTTCCTTCCTGTTGTTGTCCTTGGTGGTGAACCTGTTTTGCCCCTCTGGCCAGATGTTCTGCTCCTGCAGTAGCTGTGTGATTCTGTCCCCTACACTCTCTGCAGGTATTGCAGCTGAAGGGTTCCACCCAAGGCCTGTGTTCCAGGCTTGAGCTGAGTCTGGAGTGGACAAGGTGGAGTAGGTGGGAGAGGCAGCTCTCCCACACACTTCCCGGGCCTGGGCTGGGACTGGATCTGGGGGTTCCCAGAAAGTGGCAGAAATCCCTACTGGGCAGGCGGGGTAGGAACGTGCTTCTGTGTTTTGGGCGGTGTCCCAATGTGAGAAGAGGGTCTCACCCACACTACACCTGGGCTGGAACCAGTAGATCCCACTGGCGCAGGGTAAGCAGAAGCTCTCCCACACACTCACTGGGCCTGGGCTAGGACTGGGTCTGGGGTTCCCGGAATGCGGCAGAAATTTCTACTCCATTGGCGGGATAGGGGATGTGCTTCGGAGTGGTGGCGGGTGTCTCAAGGGAGTGGAAGAGGGTCTCTCCCACACTGTGCCTGGGATGGAACCAGTAGGTCCTGCAGGCCCAGGGTAACCGGAAGCTCTCCCACACACTCACTGGTTCTGAGCTAGGACTGGGTCTCAAGACATAATATCTTTTCTATACAATATTAATATAAACTTTCAGTCTCAGTGAATTAAGAGAAAGTAGCTGTACATCTATCCTAACTCTCTTGTGCATACATATACATATATATTTTTTTCTTTCTCTTTTTTCCCACAACAAAATTGTCCTTTATTTACATTTTTGCCAAGTTAGTAACACATGACACTATGTGTCCTATCATTGGATAACTAACCTTAATGAGACAGATGTCCATTTGAGGAGTGAGGTAGCTTTTTTGCTTTAGGCCTTGCACCAAGTGCCTCCTATATATATTTGAACGATTTCCTAGCTTCGTGGCTAGTAACATATCCCCCTTTTTCGTTTTGTTTTTACACAGTTGGGTGGTCCACTGCAGTTAGAGAAGCTGTATTTGGAGAAGAATTTAAAGGACCTTTTCATACTTGAAACCAGTCAAAAGATTGTAGGTACTTGAATTCAGCAACATAACCCAATGTAGTCCAATAATCCATAATATTAGTGGGGTAACAAAATAACAGGCAAATGTCTGAAGGTGTTGACTTGAACCTTTTACAGATCAGCATATTAATATAGCATTATTTTTATACCTCGTGGTTACACTATTCTCCTGGGTGATTAAGACCAACTTAAAGCAAGACCTATATAACTAAAAAATGTAACTTTTGCATCTGGCAAGGTCAGTCAAATCCTCTCATGATTTATGCTGTAACCATGTACAGCAACCTGTAGATCTTTTCTCAGTGTCAGCCAACTGGATGAGTCACAGCCATTGCTTGACTCATCAACCAATTTGCTCCCTGTGAAAGCCTGAGAGAATTTTTTTCTCTATGTGACTCTCCTTAGGCACACTATAAATCATCAGTCACTTTCCTCGATGGGCCTCTTAATCTCCTTGATCAGAAAATTTGAGGAACCACTGAGTTATAGGATGAACAGCACAGGTTTTCTTATGTTTTGAGTCCTCACTGAACTTGAAGGCCTAGGGCTAAAATAATGGCTTTCCTTGTGGCCTCTGTATTTCTCTAATTTTTGGTCTACAAACTTTAGTTGTTAAACATCCAGAAGAGAACCTTAGTGATATTATTACCCTGTAGCAGAAGCAGTTCAGCTTAACATCACTATCTGTCTGAATATCAAACGCCTTAGATACAATATTGAACTGCTAATTTCCAGCAAAAATGGATATTCTAAAATTTAAATCCCTCCAGAATGTGAAAAAATCAAATATACATTTTTACACAGAAATTTACAAATCAAATCATATACAACATTGTAGCAGGACAATCCTATGACTTTTATCTTGTCTCTTGTTTTATTGCCTTTCTTAAGAACTTACTTTAAAGAATGTATAGGAATAATTGGCATGATAGTAGAAGCATACATTTAGAAAACTAAAATGACGGATATTTGAAGCAAGGTTTCAGTATTACACATTGCTATTCTCAGTGTAGTTGCTTAATTCACAAATATCAGCATATAGAATTAGGGTGAGAATCCTACCCATTAACTGCTATTTTCAAAATCCTGATGGAGATTCTTTCCACCATTGCCTTAATCAACTTGTTTAAATAGATGTATGGTTTGTCTCTGCCATATTTCCTTACTTTTATCCTTTCTCTTTCTTCATTGTTTAAACCTTAAGTTCTCACTTTCCATTTAACTGTGTTATAACTCTTAATTTTTATTTTTCCTGTTGAGTTCTTATACTACGGAGACAATATGATTTTTACACATGTGGGTCTAGTTTATTTCACTTATGACAAGAGCTTCAAGTTGCATTCACTTAAATATAAAGGCTTCAAGTTTATCATTTTTTATAGCTGAGTAATACTCCACTGTATAAAAATACCACATCTTTTTCATCCATCCCTCCGGTGATGGGCATTTTGGTTGCTTCCAAGATTTGGCTATCACAAATTGTACTGCTATAAATATAGATGCACATATGTCACTATGATATGATGTTTTCATTTCTTTTGGGAAAATTCCCATAAGGGGAATAGCTGTATTGAATGGGAAGACCCGTCCTACTTTTTTGAGGAATCTCCACACTGATTTCCATAATAGTTACACCAGTCTACATTCAGTTGTGGACTTCCGGGAACCCCCAGACCCAGTCCTAGCCCAGGTCTGGTGAGTGTGTGGAGAGCTTCCTGCTACCCTGCGCCAGCGGGACCAGTCCCAGCCCAGGCACAGTGTGGGCCGGACCCTCTCCCACCCCCTCGGGCCG
>NW_004525054.1:12445-16132 GCF_000260255.1 Octodon degus
TAACATGGAACAGGTATTTTTCATCAAGTATTGATATGTTGAACTTTAAGTCCCTACAGAATATGACAAAAAAATTAAAATATGTTTAAAAATAGGAATACAGAATTACATATGTTTACACATAAACATATATAATTGTTATTATAAAGTTGTTGTTATTATGATCTTTCAATTTAATCTTCCATCCAAAGGACTGAGGTTTCTAGAATGCTTGCTTGGGTGATTAACTTTATATTAATATTTTACTGAATTTCCCACTGTCACCAGAAATTCTTGTCACATTGTCTACAAGGTGAGCAGTTAATATGGAATGAGCTAACATCATAAAGTCAATCACTGCAAGGCTACCAAAAGCACCAAGGAAGTTATCCCTGCATCCATGCAAGGAAGTAAATCCAAACATCCTCTTGGTCCAATTGATAAACCTTTTAGCTAATAACTCTAGCATGAAAGAATTAAGTGAATGACATCATGACTTTATTAGACTGACTTGAAACCAAGATCCAGGCATCCTGACCGTGATCACCACAGTGGAGTCATTGGAAGGACATTCAGGCATGATACAATGTGTTAGATAGCAATTAGTACATGAGAACATTTATGGTTGCCACCCTATCTTTCTTTTTAATAGTACTTGAAGACCATAAGGACATATATTCACTTTTATATGTCTATATCCTTATAATACTACTTTTACTTTTTCTCTAACTATCAGTTGCAGACGCCCAACCTGCAGGAGTCCACCATGCAAGGTAGGGCTAGATTTCATAAAGCATGCTGTATGGGCCCAGTTTTGTTATTGATAATGAGTCTAGGGAATGGGAGGATTGAGGCCTCCACCTGACCAAGTAACATTGGAGAAGGCCTCTGAGATCATGGTATAGTCAGAAGAGTCTGCAAAAGAAATCTTATGCCAATCTTGATCTGTCCCTAGAAGGAATCCTTCAGGGGACTAGTCTATGAAAGAATAATTAAATTTGCATCTAACCCTTCCATGGTATACATCTTTGTAAGTCTGCTGTGTGCCCAAATCACCTTCCTCAAAGTGAGGTGCATGAGCTTCTGGAATACAGACAGAATGGTAGGTTTAAGATCTTTTGCAACCTTACCATCCAAGTTAATAGAATTTAAGGTTAATAAGGCAAATTGTCCTTTAAACAGTTGTTCTTCCCAGATCTGATATGTAGCTGACATGTAAAGGCTAGCATCTTGTTGTAGATTGGCTACACACAATGAAAGATATAAAAAATCTTATATTGTGCAACAATAAGCTTAATTTGTTCTTGTAAATGCATTAAAATTTGTAGGCTGGGCAGAAATTATATATATATATATATGTTTTTCTAGAAAGGAAAACCTCTGAGAGTCTTTCCACAAGAGTACCCAGAGAAGCTACTATAAGATTAGACATTGTAAAGAGAATACTATCAGGTGATTAAACCAAACCCTGACTGTTAACTCGTTGGTGAGCCTCATGAACTGTCTTTTGCAGGACTTCCCCAGAAGGTGGATGATGTGCTGTAGGGTTTATTGCTTGAGGTCTTGGCAGAGAGCTTGATGTATTGTGCAGATGATTTGGATTCTGGCCAGAGAGCAGCTCTGGAGGTCATAATGTCTTGATTTTCTGTGGAAATTATAAGCATAACCTTAGCCCCAATTTAAAAGTGATGCCAGACTATTCCAAATACCTGTTTGAAGTTCACGGCAAGCTGGATTCAGAAAAGTCAAAATCTATGTAGAAAAGTTTTGACTCTGTGTTCTCCCTTTTTTTTGTTTGAAAGGCTGATTTTCTAGTTTAACACAAGTGCGTTGGATTATTATTTGACTTTCAGGATTATAGAAGGTCCTTAAAACATGCTTTATTGTGCAGTTATCAATAAAATTGTGAAAATTTTTACTAATGTAAGTAGAACCAATATGAGATTTTAATGTTTGTAACATTAAATTACCAAAGGCTGATAAGCAATGTTTTAAGATATATTAATTTTTTTATCTGTATGACGGACAGCATGGGGCACATATGAACATGTATCTATAAAATCATGAATATATTGATGTTTTTTAAAAGAGGATATATGGGTAACAGTCATTTGCTATAAATAAAAAAAAACAATCATTTGCCATGACCAATTGGTCCTAAGACCTCTGGGATTGTAGCTTTGTTTAGGAATAGGCCTAAGAATGAGCTGACAAATAGGACATGATATTATTTGTCTAGTTTGTGCTCTGATAATTTTACATTCCTTTTGCAAAGGTTGATAATTTTGAGAAACAAATTTGTGTGGTTGTCTTGCTTTATCAAAAATGAAAATTGGATTTACAGTAGCATTTGTATTATAAGTAACTGATGACAACAAACCTAGGAGATTAGAGTACTATCTAATAAGATCAAGAAAGAATGAGTTCTAATTGATACAACTCCCAGCAATTCCAAAAACAGTTGCAATAAAGTAGGTTTGAGATGACTCAATTGAGGTTGTTCTCTTGCCAATGTAAATAAAACCCTTCACTTTTCCTGCAGAGTACCAATGGCCTTCATTATAAATCCAATTATATATCTTTTTCATTTAAGTAAAAGCAGAATTATGAGTATAGCCCTGCAAAGTTTTACTAAGCCTTTGCTTTTTTGATATTCCACCTTAGCCATCATCCTGCTATCTTGTAATACATAACTCTGAGGCTCCAGGGTAAGTAATAGAGTGTCCTATTCTTTTATGAGGTCTATGCACCCTAGATTGACTGGAATGGGTGCAATAATTGGTGCTGTAATACCTTCCACTCCATCAGGGCCAATGTATGAAAGAGACAGCACTGTCTGTGAGGAACACTGAGCAGATCATAAGCCTATCAGAGCTGTGACAGCAGGTCTAGTTGGCCAAGTAGGCAACCAAGATTGGCTACTGATTATAGTGACATCAGCTTCTGAATCCATCAGACCAATAAAAGATTTCCCTTTAAGATTAACATCACAAATAGGTCTAGGAACCAAAATACTCTGGGAAAAATCAAATTTGTTGCTTAAAGGCTCCTCTCTACAAGGTTTACATGTGGGGTTAAAGGATGGAGTAGTAAATTCAGTGGGATTTAAATTTGGTACTTCTTCCCCCAACAAATCATGGCAAGAACCCACAGGCAAATCCAATTTTGAACTCTGAATTGTTCGTTCTTCATATGAGGCACCTGAGGTTTCACCTTGCACCCATCATGGTAGTGGGATCATTGTTTGTCTAATTTGAATTGGGTATAAGTGGCTTAACTGGGTCCAAATCACTTGAGTACTGACTGACCCTTGTTTTGTTATTGCTACTGGGGCCCTCAGTTCAGGCCCATGGTTTGTTTCTCAGCAACAGTGTGCCTTTTCTTAAAAATGAAACTTAGATTTACAGTCTTTTGCCCAGTGAACACCTTTTATGCAGCGTGGACACTAAGTACCAGGTAAATCCACTGAGGGTACCTTTATAGGCCATGGGCAGTGCTGGCGAGTGTGTTCTTGCTTGCCACAAATAAAATATTTAACCATATCAAATTTATTAGCAAAGTGTTGGGATATAGCCTGTGCCCTGAGTGCAGAAGCCTGGATGGTAGACCCAATATTCTGCCATGCACGAATGTAAGTATATAAATCCTTTGAAGTACTGAGGCTATAGACCCAGAGCACAGGCCTCGTGAGTGAGTGAGACGACCTGG
>NW_004525054.1:44739-49737 GCF_000260255.1 Octodon degus
AATCTTAATTTTTGTTCTAAGATTTATACTATATCTTTGACTTACAATTTATATAAAAGACATAGTATGATATCTTCTCCTAGTATTAGAAACTTTAAAAGGTATATTTCCATTTTCTGTTGACTTTATACTAATTCTTCCCTTTTTTAATACACACATACATGCATGTATATATGAAAAGAAACCCAACATAAGATTGGTACTGTTTCATAGAAATCTTCAATGACCTTTATGTAAGAGTTCATCTAATATATATTATATAGTCCTGCATAACTATCATATTGAGAGCTCTTTATTGTTCATCCGGGAGCATACTGCAACTTCTCTTGCCTTTTAAATTATGCTCTTTGTTATTTCCTATATGCTACTTCTGGAGGTATTAAAATATTTCAAGTTTGTATCATTAGAAAATCTTACTTTTAGTTTTCAAAGGTATGTTTGCTATGTACAAAATTCAAAGTGGACAGATCTTTTCTTTCAGTCCTGTAATTAGTCTAGTTTCTTACACACTTGGTCCTTCTTTTTCTTTCTAATGTGGAATAAGATGGCATTTAATTATGTTCTTCCATAGCTAATATTTTTGTGTATATGTTTTAATGATTTTTTTCTTTACAATAAGTTTTGGACAATTTTTTTAAAAAAGAATGTTGAAAGTGAATAGGATAAATCTTTATCCATGTTCAAATGCACACATGGCTCCACAGCTGCCTCAGTCCACATGTTAACTAGAAACATTCATTTTCACACTGTTGACTATTTTAAATAATCCTGTCATTGTTTTAACTTTAAAACAAAACTGAGTAATTACACATAAAAGCTGCTCACTGGTGAATCAATTTTAATGTATATAAAAAATTTCTCCCTTATTTCCAAACTTTATTCCAATTCCAGTTTTCCTTCATTCTATTTAATATGTGTGATAAATGTCCTTGAGTCTATGTATATCTTTAAGAAGTGTTCTATTGTTTTATGTACATGATAAACTTTATATAAATATAGCACTAAAGAAGTTTCTCTCTCTCTCTCTCTCTCTCTCTCTCTCTCTCTCTCTCTCTCTCTCTCTCTCTCTCCCTCCCTCCCTCCCTCTCTTCCTCCCTCTTTCCCTCTTCACAGTATTAGAGATCCAACCCACTCCCTTATGCATTCTAGGCAAGCACTGTACCACTGAACTACATCCTCAGCCAAAGAATACTTTCTCATTTTTTTACACTCCTTGACAGCATTTGGTAATAGCTAACTTTCTAATTTTTGTCAATATAATGGATAGAAAGTGATAACACATTTTAGTATCTTTAGTGGTGGGTTATTAATAAAGATGAGTAGCTCTTTATAATCTTATTATGTAAATAAACTATTTAGAACTTTTTCCTATTTCAGTTCCCTGGTATTTTATTATCTTTTTTGCAGAATATTTTGTACTTTCTACATAATAATACTGTAAGTTTTAGATATGTGTCATAGTTAAGGGACTGTGTCAACTAGAGTAAGAAACACCTAACTAAATTGGATCAGCACAGTTCTGAGTGTGGATAAGGTGGGTTACTGAGGACAGAAGACCCATACTAGGTCACTTGATGAATGAATGGTATAAAGAAGGAACAAAAAGGTGAGCTTGCATCAGCTTCCTCAGAGGGGCATCAGTCTTTGACTTCACCTTGGAGTTTGCTTCTGGCTTCCAGTGCAGATTCTTCATTCTCCAGCACAGACCCTTCAGGCCTCCTGATAGGGACTCACACAGGATACTACAATAAGCTCCAGGGCTTCAACTGGATGTTTTGCCCTAGTCCACATCTGACTCTGTGGGCAGCCACTGTAAGCCAATGTTGTAAACCCTTATACATTTGTATATCTTGCATTAAATCTGTTTCTCTAGTAAAAAAAAATGAAGTATTGAGGCTAAGACCCTTTTACAGTCCTCATTGGTGTCCTCATATGCCAACTGAGGAATAAGTATTTCAGCTCCATTATTGTGTGGAATCTGCCTATTTACAGCTTTTTGCAACATTGCTACAAATTGGGTGCAAATTTTACTGGTACCCTGGAGTATCTGTGTAAAGAATTTATTAGGTGTACCATCTTCTGGTACAGAAATCCATGTGCAATGTAGCATTTCCTTGCATGGCATGAAGAGGAGGGGAGAGGCATGTGCCTGGACCTTTAAGTGAGCATATTGTCCCATGCCAGATTGCATTTCCTATGTAACTACTTTAATTTCATTGCAAGCATGTGCGGGGGCCAATAGTTCAATCCCCTGGCCTGCAGTGTCATCCCCACCTCCAGGGTATGCAGCAATGGCAATTAAGACTGGGTGTAGTGGTGCACACCTGCAATCCCAGATCTCGGGAGGATATAAACAGGTGCATCACTATGAGTCCGATCTAGTAGTATGACCCTGAACACCCTGTAGACCCTTTTGTAAAACAGAAAAAAAGGAAGAAAGAAAAAAAATTTCATCCCCACTATCTTGATTACTCTGTGCCTGTTCTGAGATGAGCATCTTTAATTGTGATTCAAAATGTAGGAATTGTGTCCATGATAGTCACGAGGAAGCAAGATGGGTGAAATCACTTGGTGCCATTTAGAAGCCTTGAATTATCTTATATAAGCAACCAAGTGTGTAAGGTTCTTGGACACCATTGTCTAACACACTCTGCCATAGTTCTTTCAAAAGCAAAATGTCAAAAGCTGTATGAGTACTGCATTTATGGATAGGATGTACTGGATCTTTCTCTTCAGTGATAGAAAAGCACATTCTCAGTGGATATAAACTCATATCACTGTACTTCGGCTTCCTTAAGGGTGGGTAAACAGGAGGTTCAGAGATCCAGTCCTAGCCCAGGTGCAGTGAGTGTCTGAGAGAGCTTCCGACTACCCTGCAATGGTGGGAACTGCTGGTCCCAGTCCAGGCGCAGTGTGGGTGAGAACCTCTTCGACAACCTAGGGCCCAACGGAAACACTCCGCAGCACCCCCAACACCCCGTCTGCCACATGAGAATTTCTGCTGCCTTCTAGGGACCCCCAGATCCAGTCATAGCCCAGGGTCGGTGAGTGTGTGGGAGAGCTCCAGACTACTCTGCACCAATGGGACCTGCTGGTCACAGCCCAGGCACAGTATGGGTCAGACCATCTTCCACCCCCTTGGGGACCCCCCCAAACACTTCACAGCACATCTCCATCCTGCCCACTGCGTGAGAATATCTGCTGCATTCTATGGACACCCAGATCCAGTCCAAGTCCAGGCTCAGTGAGTGTGTGGGAGAGCAACCTCTCCCCCTACCCCACCGTGTCCCCTTCAGACTCAGCTCAGGCCTGGCATACAGGCCTGAGGCGAAGCCCTGCAGCTGCAATTACTGCAGAGACAGTAGGAGACAGAACCAACCAGCTAGTCCAGGAGCAGAAAATCTTACTAGAGGGGCACAACAGGCTCACTTCCAAGGGCAGAAGCAGGAAAGAGCTGAGCACAGCAACCAGACCCAAGACAGGCAGAGCTGGATAGATCCAAACATTGTAGATCTACACCTGAACTTCAGTAGATGCAAAGGTTATGACTGCACCAAAGTTCTACAACAAATTTCAGAAGACAGTGCTACACAAAATGCCAATGAGAAGGAATAAAATGCAATCTCCTGACTCAAGTCCACCCATAAAGTAAAAGAATGGAACACAATACTACATGCCAAGAACCTGAGAAAAAAGCAGGCACAGCAATCTTATTCTCAGACAGTCTCAACTTCAAACCAACAAGGATCAAGTGAAATAAAGAAGGCCACTATATACTGGTTAGGGAAGAAATTCAAGAGGAAGTGGTAACACTCACAAATATGTATGCACCAAACACGGGAGCACCCAACTATATAAAGAAAATCTTAATGGACATGAAAAATCTAATATCCAATACCACAATCTTAACAGGAGACCTTGACACCACCTTATCCCGAAAACAAAGGTCAACCAGACAAAAAATTAGCAAAGAAATAACAGAACTGAACCACAGCTTGAAACAAATGGACTTGGTGGATATATACAGAGTGTTCCACACAAGCACAGCTGAATACACATTTGTCTCAGCTGCACATGGGTCATTTTCTAAAATAGACCACACACTGGTCCATAGGTCATGCTTAAGTATATGCAAGAAAACAGAAATTTTTTTCCATAATTTTATTGATAAACAAATATCAATGAGAGAGTTTCAAACCAAATTGGTAGGACAGCTTCAATAATTAACACATTGCATACATTCTTTGTAGTGATAAATTGCTGTACAAGATAAGGACCTGATATCATATTTACAAACTCCATTAGAACAAATCCCTGTATTTTCAAGAGAATGTAACTATATATCTATCCTAGCCATTTTGAGTACATGGATACAAAATGGACATTCATCTGTATCCCCTTTTTTTGTTTTTTGGTTTTTTTTTATATCTTTTCCATGGCATTATTTACTTCTTCTTACCAAAATATAAGGAAAATATGTAGATCACTGTCTCCTAGAATGTGTATATGGAAAATTTGGTGCATTACAATAATCTCTTTCGGTAGCACAAGCAATTTTGAAGTTTCTGTCTTTTGCCTCCCAATTGTACACACTTTCCCAAGTCATACTTAAATAAAATATACTGTAAAACTCAAACATATAGAAATATAAATGTATTCTCTTTCCTAGAAAAAAAGCAAGAAAGAAAACCAGTGTCCAAACTAAAGGTTTGATTAAAAGCAACTCATAAGGGTTGCATGTTCACACCATGAGTTAACCATCATTGCCTATCTTTCCAGCTGCACCTGAGCCTGGATTACACAGCCACTCATACCAGACTCCAGTTCAGCTTTGAAGGCCTGATTCACTTTGCTTCTACAGGAAAATCCTTCATATCGATGAAATGTTCCCTTCATTCGTCATTAAATAAGAGTATCCATGGCTGCGTGCCTTTGCTTGCATCATCTCATCTACCTGATTTTGTCAGGCTGCTTGTCTTCATTGATAGATGCCAACCT
>NW_004525054.1:75984-86128 GCF_000260255.1 Octodon degus
GTGTTTGGTGCATACATATTTATGAGTGTTACCTCTTCCTCTTGAATTTTTCCCCTAACCAGTTTATAGTGGCCTTCTTTATTTCACTTGATCTTTGTTGGTTTGAAGTTGAGACTGTATGATAATAGGATTGCTTCCCCTGCTTTTCTCTGAGGTGCTGGGCATGCAGTATTTTGTTCCATCCTATGACTTTCAGCCTATGAATGTCTTTATGAGTTAAATGTGTTTCTTGTATGAAGCAAATTGTTGGATTTTGTTTCCTAATCCACTGTGCCAGTCTATTTCTCTTAATTGCTGAATTGAGTCCATTTGCATTGATGGCTAGAATTGATATGTATTGACTTACGGTTGCCAGGTTATTTACCTGTTATCGTTTACTCCTTTTTCTCCTGTGTTTAATTGGTTACCCCATTTAGTTGGTTGCTTCTGATGTTATTCATGGAGTTCTGATCATTTTGGTCCCTCTCTAGAACATCTTTCAGTAGCCTGTGTAAGGTTGGCTTTGTCATCGCCAAATTCTTTAGCTGTTCTTTGTTATGAAAGTATTTCACTTCTCCAACAAACTTGAAAGAGAGTTTTGCAGGGTATAGTAGTCTGGGCTGGAATTTTTTTCATAGAGGACCTCAAGAACTCTGCTCCATGCTCTTGTCTGCATGGTTTGTGAAAAGAAGTCAGCCATAATTCTGATGGTTTTTCCTTTGAATGTGATCTGCTTCTTTTCTCTAATGGCTTTCAGTAGGTTATCCTTGTGCTGAATTTCTGGACTCTTGAATATTATACGTATCAGTGTGTTTTTCATTGAGTTGAGGTTCCTTGGCGTTCTGTATGCTTCAGTTAACTGAATGTCAGATTGTTTCCTCATATTTAGAAAGTTTTCTGCTATTACTTCTGCCCATATTTTTTTATTGTCATTCGTGTTGACTCCTTCTTTCACTTTGATGTCTATTAGTCTCACATTGTTCATCTTTGCATCATCTTGCAGGTGATGGATTATTCTTTCCTACATCCTCGTTGTTTTTAATAGATCCTTTCTTACCTTTCCCTAGGTCCACCAGCATCTTCAAGATCTGAAACTCTGTCTTCATATTCACTTAAACGGTTTTGCAAGTTTGTGATTCAGAGTTTCATTTCCTCTATATCTCTTTGACTCTACTTCATGTGATCTATTTCTTTCCTGTATTACTCATTCAAGGAATCTGTCATTTTTCTAATCCACTGTAATTTTTTGAATCAGTATCTTCTTTACAAACTGTTATAAATTCTTTTAGTGCAGTGTTTTTTTCAGATTTTGTTTCCTCATTGTGTTTCTGTAGTTGCCTCTTTACTTCAGATGGTATGATTTCTGATAATTTTTTTTATTTCTGAAAAGAATTGCGCTCTGATTTCCTCTATATCTTTCTGCTGTTGCTTATTTACTATTGATGCTATTAATTCATGCATTTGAGCCGAGCTAGTGTCCTCCGCACTTGTTCTGTGTGGGCACTGGGTTTCCTCCATATGTTTCTGCATTTGATTCTTTAGTGCAGATATTATTAATTCAGGGGTTTCTTTTTTTATTTCCAATCTGGGGTCCTCTATACCTTTCTGCAGCTGTTTCTTTATTTCAGAAGCCATTGATTCATTGCTTTCCGCTGTGTGATTCCCAATTTGTTCTGTGTTTGTGTTCTCTGCACTTGTTACTGGTTGGCTTGGGTTCTGAGGTTGCATTTTGTTCCTTCTTGTCATTTTGTGTAGCACTGTCTTCTGACCTTTGTTGTAGATCTTTGTTGTAGTTATAACCTTCACACGTACTGAAGTTCAGGTGCAACTCTACAAATTTTGGACTTATCCAGGTGCGTCTGGCTTAGGTCTGGCTGCTGTGCTGAGCTCCTTCCTTCTGCTGCCCTTGAGGGTGAAACTATGTACCACTGTGGCAAGACGTTCTGCTCCTGGACTAGCTGGATGGATCTATCCTCTATACTCTCTTCAGGGTTTACAGCTGCAAGGTTACACCCCTGGCCTATGTGACATTCCTGAACTGTGGCTGGAGGTGTCAAGGTGGAGTGGGGGGAGAGGAAGCTCTCCCACACACTCACTGAGTCTGGGCTCCGACTGGGTCTGGGTATTCTCAGAACGTGGCAGAAATTCCTACTCTGTGGGCGTGGTGGGGGAGGTGCTGCGCAGTGGTGGAGGGCGTCCCAAGTGGGTGGAAGAGGGTCCTGCCCACACCACGCCTGGGCTGGAACCGGTATTTGGTCTGGCCGCCGCAGGGTAGCAGGAAGCTCTCCCATGCACTCATGGGACCTGGGCTAAGACTCGGTCTGGGGGTTCCCGGAAAACGAGGGAATTCCTACTGGGCAGGTGGGGTGGGTGAGGTGCTGCAGAGTGGTGGGGGTCGTCCCAAGGGAGTGGGAGAAGGCCTGGCCCACGCTGCGTCTGGGCTGGGACTGGTCCCGCAGGTGTGGGGTGGCAGGAAGCTCTCCCACACACTCAAGGGACCTGCCCTAGGACTCGGTCTGGCGGTCCCAGGAATGCAGCAGAAATTCCTACTCGGTGGGCGGGGTGGGGGAGGTGCTGTGGAGTGGTGGGGAGCATCACAAGTGTTGGGAGAGGGTCTGACCCATGCTGCTCCTGGGCTGGGACGCTGAGTTGGTCCCGCCTGCGCAGTGTAGCCGGAAGCTCTCCCACACACTTGGAACACTGATTTATTGATACTTTGAGCAGATGTTTTCTGCATGTCTCCTCTATTTCAATCACAGAATAATTACGTATAAGTTAAAAATTTAGTTAATGTGTTCTGGAGAAAATTATACACTGCAGTGGCAAGCCATAAAGATATATGTAGAAGATGGGTAAGGCAATGATATGAGAATCTTCAGAATATTTTGAATCTAGCAGTTAACTGTAATGATTCTCACCCTGACTAACTACATATACTGACACCTGTGAACTAAGCAACTGCACTGAAGATGGCAATTTGTAATAGTAGGTTCATGCTTGGAATACCTGTCATTCTGGTCTTCCGAATACAGGCTGCTTGTCATGACGTACTAGTTGCTGCTGTGCTGTCTCTCGGGTAGATGATTGTTCAAAAGGAAGGGGGTGGTGAATGAAGGCAGGAGACAGGAAGAGGAATGTTTTGGAACTCTCCTATATGGTTATATATGGTTGCATATGGTTAGATTTCTGGACTTATGTGTGAACATAAGAATTATATAATTCTTTATGCCTATTTTTAAAATATATTTTAATTTTCAAATGTTTTTCATCATATTATGTAGGGACTTAAAGTTCGACATATGAATACTTGATAAAAAAAAATACCTGTTCCATGTTGTACCTAAGATGTTTGATATTTTGACAGATAGTGGGTTAGGCTCAACAGCTTAACCTAAGGTATGGCTTAAACTGAGGTACAGGGTCTCTGGGTAAATCTTGAGGGGATTTGACTGAACTTATCAGATCCAAAAGCTACAATTTTTTACATAGGTCTTGCTTTATCTTGGTCTTAACCATCCAGCAGAAAAGTATAAAAGCAAAGTATAAGAAATAAAGCCATGCTGTTGTGTTGAACTGTAGGGGACTCAGGTCAACAACTTCTGACATTGCCAGTCAAGTGGAAGACCCAGTACTATTATGGACTACTGGACTGTTTTGCAATATTTTGCTGAGTTCACACACCTATAATATTTAAATGATGGAACTAAACAAGAAAAGGGGATACAGATGAATGACCATTTTGTATCTGTGTGTTCAAAATGGTTAGGATAGATATATAGCTACATTTTCTTAATTCAAGGAATAGAGGGATTTGTTCTAATTGTGTTTGTAAAGAGGATATCATGTCTGCATCTTGTACAGCAAATAACCACTAAGAAGGCAGCATGCAATGTGTTCACTATTGGAACTGTCTTACCAATTTGATTTGAAACTGTGTCATTACTATTTATTCTCAATAAAATTATGGAAAAAAATATTTTTATTAATTTTATTAAGAAACAAATAGCAATGAGACAGTTTCAAAACAGGGTAGTAGGACAGTTGCAATAAGTAATACATTGCATATTGTCTTTGTAGCAGTTATTCATAGTACAAAATGCAGACATGATATCCTACCCAAACACTATTCGTCCAAATCTTTCTTGTCATTGAATTAAGAGAAAGTAGCTGCATATCTACCTTATTTTGTATATACATATATAAAATAATCCTTCATTTATATCCCCTTTTTTGTTCAGTTTTGCCAGAGACGGTTATTCCACTGTTATTCAACTATTGTAGGTGCATGAATTCAGCCAAATAATCCAATTTCATCCAGTAGTCCATAATAATAGTGGGTTTTCCGTTGGACTGGCAATGTCAGCAGTTGTTGGCTTGAGCTTTTTCCATCTCATCATATTGATATAGCTTTACTTTTTATACCTCCTTTATACTTTTTTGCTGGATTGTTAAGACCAAGGTAAAGCAAGACCTATGTCACAAAGACTATAAATTCTGTATCTGACAACGTCAGTCAAATCCTCCCAGGATTTAGCCTGAAACCCTGTACCGCAGTTTGTAGATCCTGTGTCAGTGTCAGCCATGTGGATGAGTCACAGCCACTGCTTGACCAATTTGCTTTCTGTGAAAACCTGAGAGAATGTTTTCTCTCCATGTGACTCTCCTTAGGCACACTCTACATCATTGATCACTTGCCTCTTTGGCCCCATAATCTCCTTGATCAGAAAATTTGGAACACCAATGAGTTACAGGATGTTATAGTGAAGGTTCTCCTATGTCCTGTGTCCTCACTGACCGTGAAGGGCTAAGGCCAAAATGTTGGCTGTCCTTGCAGCCCTTCTTTTTCTCTAATTTTTGGTCTGCAAACTTCAGTTGTAAACCCTCCAGAAGAGATCTTAATGATATTGTTACCCTATACCATAGGCAATCGATCTTAAATTCATTACCTTTGTGAATAACAAACGTCTTAGAGATGACATGGACCAACTATTGTCCATCAAGTATTGAAACTTTAAACTTTAAATCCCTATAGAATGTAAAGAAAGAAAATTAAAAATAAAAATTATCTTAAATTGTAAGAATAAACAATTACATATTTTTACACAGAAATTTAGAAATCTAACCATATACAGCATAATAGCAGGACAGTCTTATGACATTTTTTTTCTTTTTTCTTGTTTTCATTTAGTACCCTTTTTTTAAAAAAAGAAACATTTACTTGAGAGACAGTGTATCAGTAGTTGATATGACATGAGAAGCAGTCTGTATTTACATGACCAGAATGACAGGCATTCCAATCATGGCCCTATCACATATTGTTATTTTCAGTTCAGTTGCTCAGTTCATGGATATCAGCATATATAGTTACCTGGGGTGAGAATCTTACCTATTAACTGCTAGTTTCAAAACCTGCTGAAGATTCTCAGGATCATTGCCTTAACTATCTTATGCATATAAATGTATGGCTTTGCCCTTGTCATGTTTCCTAGCATTTCTCCTTGCCCTCTCTTCATTGTTTAATCCTTACATTTTCACATTCCTTTTAACTGTGTTATACCTTTCTGTTTTTATTTCTAATACTAGGGAGACTATATGATATTTACACATGTGGATCTTGTTTATTTCACTTATGAGAATATCAAGTGGCATCAACTTAAATATAAAGGCTTCAAGTTTATCATTCTTTGTAGCTGAGTAATACTCCATCTTACAGAATACCACATGGTTTTCATGCATAACTAGGTGTTGGGCATCTTGGTTTTTTCCAAGACTTGGCTGTCACAAATTGTGCTTCTATAAGCATAGTTACACATATATCACTATGATATGATGTTTTCAGGTCCTCTGGGAAAATTCCCAGTAGGAGAATATCTCGTTTGAATGGAATTCGAAGTCCTAGTTTTTTAAGGTGTCTCCACACTGATTTCCACAATGGTTACACCAGTCTACATTCCCACCAGCAGTGGAGAAGAGTTCCTTTTTCCCCACAATTTCTCCCACATTTATTCTTGGTTGATTTCTTTATGATAGCCATTCTCTCTGGAGTGAGATGTTATCTCAGTGTTGTTTTAATTTGCATTTCATGGATGGCTAGTGATCTGATGCATTTTTTCATATATTTATTTGCTTCTATAATTTCATTATCTGAGAAGTATGTGTGCATCTCGAATGCCCATTTCTGGATTGGGTCTTTAAATTTTGGGGCCCTAATTTTTTTGAGTTCTTTATACATTCGAGAGAGAAGATTTTTCTCTGAGTGCTTATTAGTTAATATTTTTTCAAAATTTGTGGGTTGTCTTTTCACTTTGTTGTTAATTTCTTTTGACGTGTCAAAACTTCTTAATAAGAGGAGGTCTAAGTTATTAATTCTTTCAAGTGTTACCCATGCAATTTGATATTTGTTCTTGAACTCTTTGCCTACCCCTATGTCTTCAAGAGTTCCTCCTCCTTTCTCTTCCAGCACATTTAGTGTTTCTGTTTCAGTGTTTAGATCTTTAATCCATTTTGACTTTAGGGTTGTGCATGTCATTAGACTTGGTCAAGTTTTAGTTTTGGGCATGTAGAGAGCCAGTTTTTCCAACACCATTTGTTAAAGAGGCTATCTTTCTTCCAGTAAGCAAGTTTGGACCCTTTGTCGAACATAAGGTGCCTGAGTGTGTCTGTAGTTGCTTCTGCATCTTCTAATCTATTTCACTGATCCTCAGGTCGGGTTTTTTTTTTGCCAATACCATACTGATTTTATCACAGTGGCTTTGTAGTATAATTTCAGGTCAGGAATTATAATGCGTCCTGTCTTGTCTTTGCTGCCAAAGATTTCCTTTGGTAATCTAGGTCTTTTCTTGTTTCAAATAAATTTTAGGAATGATTTCTCTAGGTCTGTTAGGTATGTTGGTGATAGTTTGATAGGGATTGCATTAAATCTGTACAGCAATTTTGGAAGTATTGCCATCTTCCCAGTGTTGGGTCTTCATATCCAGAAGCAGGAAATATGTTTCCTTTTTTTGAAATCCTCTATGATGTCTTTTTTTCAGAGTCCTGTAATTCTCATTGCAGAGATCTTTGACTTCTTTAGTTAGATTAATTCCTTGGCATTTCATTTTGTGTGGTGGCATTTTAAAAGATATTGTTTCTCTATTTTCCCTTTCAATGTGTTTGTTATCTGTGTAAAGGAATGCTATTAACTTTTGGGTGTTGACTTTGTATGCTGGTGTGCTACTGATTTTATGTATTAATTCTGGTAACTTCTTGGTCAAGTTTTTTTCTGTCTTCCAGATATGGTTTCATGTCATCTGCAAATAGTGATAGTTTGACCTCTCCTTTATCTATTCTTATTCCTTTTATTTCTTCTTCTTTTCTCCTGGCTCTAGTTAATGATTCCATAACTATATTGAATTGGAGTGGTGACAAAGGCCATCATTAATGAGAGCAAAAAAAGCAATGCTGGGAAAACTGGCTATCCACGTACAGAAGAATGAAATTAGACTGGTATTTCTGACCCCCTACTAAAGTCAAATCAAGATGAATCAAAGATCTGGATATAAAACAGAAATAACGACTCTTCTTGACAATAAAATTGATAAGACTCTTGAAAATAGGGATGTGCACAGTCTTTCAGAACAGAACCCCAATTGAAAAAGAAATAATGCCAAGAGTTAACAAATGGAATCTTATCAAAATGCAAAGCTCAGTCTTACAAAAATGTAACCAACATAGTTGAGAGACAACCTGCAGAATGAGAAAATAAATTTCACTTTCTACTCCTCAGAAAGAGGACTTATATCTAGAATATGTGAAGAAACAGAAAATAAATTAGATCCCCAACTTAGAAGTGCGAATGAAAAAAGTGGACGATTTAATTGAATTGAAAATTATCAAAAGGAAACCCACAAATGGCCCATTGGTACATGAAAAAATATTCAGCATCTTTGGATATTAGATAAATAAAAAACCTGAGATTTCATCTTACTCCAGAAAGAATGACTATTATCAAGAACTTGAAAAACAAATGCTGGGGACTGGGGAGATGGCTCAGTAGAATAAGTGCTTCCCCGGCAAGTGCAAGGGCCTGAGTTCAATCCCTGGTTCCAGAAAAAAAAAAAGAAAGAAAGAAAGAAAAACAAATGGTGGTGAGATTGTGCTGTTAACAGAACCCTTCAATATTATTGAGGATAAGGTAAACAATTATAATGGTAATTTAAGAATTGACAAGTCTGCAAACCAAAGTGACTTAGAAAGCAGCCAGGGTCCTCACCTCATTAAACATACTGAGCTTGTGAAAGAGGAAGGCATGGATGTGGTGTGAGTGAATAGACAACATAAAGTATAAGAGAGGAAAAGAGGCTTGCTTTTCCCATTTTTTTGTGCTCTTGTTAATCTCACTGCCTTTTGTTCTGCTGCCTTGAAGAGTTGCCCCTGTGCCATGCTACTGTGCTTTGGTGTCAACTGACTATTGACTGAAACCTCTACAAACTGTGAGATAAGTAAAACTTTTTTCTTTAATTTTGAGTGTCAGATATTTTGTCTCAGCAATGAGAGAAAAGTAACCAAGATTGAATTTGGTACCAGGAGTGATATCATTGCTGGGACTGTACCATACCATGTGGTTCAAGAGCCGTTGAGAATGGTTTGTTGGAAGTGTTGGAAAAGTTCAAAGATGCTGACTGAAAAAATGGATCTGTATTGTTTTAGGCTGTTCTGTATGGGAGATTCTGGTCAGAGTTCAGAAGACTAGAATGCTGTTGGAAAATCTGCTGGTAAAATCCAGGCTTAGGAGATTTCTGCTGGGAAAAAGAGCTTCACTGGCTGTTGGATTTGCGATAATGTGTTAGGGCTTGGTAAAAACTTGCCTGCCACTTTTTTCTTTCCAAAGACTGACTGAGAATGAGATTGAGCATGGTAGACTAATCTGGCAGAAGAAAATTGAAAGCTGTCTATTGTTGATACTGGCATGGCTATTGTTGGGCTCTTTGAGCCAGATCTATGTTGAGAATCAAGAACAGAGAGCCATCAGAATGATTTAACTCTTGTGAGTTTGGCCAGAAAGGAAGTATCAGTGAAGCTGTAGCTTACAAAGACAGAGCTGAGGAGATTGCAATTGCTGAGGAGGAATAGTAGAACATAAAATAGGCCTGAGTGTCTTACAGGAAGCAGCAAGTCTACATCTTTTACAGTTGCAAAATTGAAAAAGCGGGAGAATTTGCCTTGAGGAGAAAGCCACAGAATACCATGTTCCAGAATGATCACAACACAAAAAATTTGTTCCTCAGAATTTCATTCAAAATGTCCAGCAATGCAGGCACTCAATTCCTACAGCCAAGAGAGAGGAAAACCTGGCTGCTGCTTAAGCTGACAGCACACCTTAGCATGATCCACATGGTGTTGGTTTTAATTGCATACAGAATGCAAGAGTTGTGGGATTAAGAAAGCTTCTACCCTGATTTGCCTGATTTGAGAATGTCTGAGATGCCGGGCAGTGTGCTTTTCTTTTCTTTTCTTTTTTTTTTTTTTCGGAACTGGGAATTGAACTCAGGCCCTTGTGCTTGCCAATCAAGCACTTATTCTACTGAGCTATCTCCCCGGCTCCAAGGCAGTGTGCTGTAGAGAGGCCACTATGTGCAACTGTGAGGGTAAAGCCAAACAGGGACCTACTTTGGAAAAGCCAGGAGTGTGGACCATGTAAGGAAAGCTGCAAGAGGGATTAAGGTGTGTCTAAGAGACAATGCATGGGAGCTGCAATCAGCAAAAATGTCACTGGGGTGGAACTAGTCAATCCATTTGGAGATCACAGTGTGCCAAAGATTGCTTCAGATGCTAGACATGAAACAATAAGACTTAATGTTTGCCCTGATGCATTTTGGACTTGCTTTGGTCCCTATCCTGTACCCTGTTTGTAACTACTGGAATAAAATCTTTTATGTTATGCCACTGAACGTTGAAAGTGTTTTACTTTTCATTTTTAAAAGGGCTTCAAGCTACGAATTTGCATTACATCACAGAGGAGACTTGGGGATTGGAATTTTCAGCAATGCTGAAATGGTTAGAATTTTAGAAAATCTTTTTTTTTTTTACTTTTTAAATTAATGGACTTTACCTTGAATAGCTACACCTTTACAGAAAAATTGAAGAAAAAGCACAGAAGCCCATGAAGTTCATAACTTACACAAAG
>NW_004525054.1:87096-88039 GCF_000260255.1 Octodon degus
TGTTAAGCTTAACCTCACTATCTGTCTGCATATCAAACATCTTAGGCATAATATGGAACAGGTATTTTTCATCATGTATTAATATACTGAACTTTAAGTCCCTACAGAATATGATAAAAAATTTAAAATTAGAATATATTTTAAAAATAGGCATAAAAATAACATACTTTTTTCCCATAAATTTATTGAGAAACAAACAGCAATGAGACAGTTTCAAATCAAATTTTACTAAACCAAGACACACTTTTAGATAGATTGTTCCTAATGGATTACATTTCCTTTTCTTGTTTCCTTATTTTTTTCCATAATTTTATGGAGAAACAAATAGCAATGAGACAGTTTCAAACCAAATTGGTAGGACAACTTCAATAATTAACACATTGCATACATTCTTCCTAGTGGTTAATTGCTGTACAAGATGCAGACATGATATCCTTTTTACAAATACCATTAGAAAAAATCACTCTATTCATTAAGAAAATGTAGCTATGCATCTTTCTAAACACTTTGAATACACAGATGCAAAATGGACATTCATCTCTATACCCTTTTTTTGTTAAGTTCCATTATTTGAATATTATAGGTGTGTAAACTTAGTAAAATATTCTAAAAGAGTCCAGTAGCCCATAATAGCATTGGGTCTTCCGGTTGATTGGCAATGTGAGAAATTGTTGACCTGAGTTCTCTACAGCTCAAAATAACAGCATGGGTTTACTTCTTATATTTCGCTTTTATACTTTTGAGCTGGATGGTTAAGACCAAGATAAAGCAGGACCTATGGAATAAGAGCTATAGCTTTTAGGTCTGATAAGGTCAGTGAAATGCCCTCAGGATTTATCCTGAGATCCTGTACCTCAGATTGTAGAACCTTTGTCACTGTCAGCCATGTGGATGAGTCACGGCGATTGTTTGGCCAATGTGCTCTCTGTGAAAGCCTGAGAGA
>NW_004525054.1:90903-91691 GCF_000260255.1 Octodon degus
TAATTTCTTTTGACGTGAAAAAACTTCTCAGTAAGAGCAGGTCCCAGTTGTTCATTCTTTCAAGTGTTTCCCGTGCAATTTGATTTCTGTCCATGAACTCTTTGCCCAACCCTATGTCTTCAAGAGTTCCTCCTACTTTCTCTTCCACGAGATTTAGTGTCTCTGCTTTAATGTTTAGATCTTTAATAAATGTTGACTTTACTTTAGTGCATGGTGATAGACCTGGGTCAAGTTTGAGTTTTCGGCATGCAGAAAGCCAGTTTTTTCAGCACCGTTTATTAAAGAGGCTATCTTTCTTCCAGTGAGTATGTTTGGCCCCTTTGTCAAAGATAAGGTGCCTGAGTGTGTTCGTAGGGGCTTCAGTGTCTTCTAATCTATTCTACTGATCCTCAGGTCTGTTTTGATTCCAGTACCATACTGATTTTATCACAGTAGCCTTGTAGTATAATTTCAATTCCGGAATTGTAATGCCTCCTGCCTTGTCTTTATTGCCCAAAATTGCCTTTGCTATTCTGTGTCTTTCCCGGTTCCAGATAAATTTTAGAAATGATTTCTCTATGTCTGTGAGATATGTCGGTGGTAGTCTGATAGGGATTTCATGAATTCTTTACAGCTATTTTGGGAGTATGGCCATATTCACAATCTTGCTTCTTCCTATCCAGGAGCATGGAATATCTTTCCATTTTCTGAAATCCTATACGATCTCTTTTTTAAGAGTACTGTAATTTTCCTTGAAAAGATCTTTGACTTCTTTAGTGAGGTTAATTCCAAGGTATTTCATTTTCCTC
>NW_004525054.1:93701-94417 GCF_000260255.1 Octodon degus
ATGAGTGTTACCTCTTCCTCTTGAATTTTTCCCCTAACCAGTATATAGTGGCCTTCTTTATTTCACTTGATCTTTGTTGGTTTTAAGTTGAGACTGTCTGAGAATAGGAATGCTACCCCTGCTTTTTTTGATGTGCTGGGGCATGTAGTATTGTGTTCCATCCTTTGACTTTCTGCCTATGAATATCTTTATGAATTAAATGTGTTTCTTGTATACAGCATATTGTTGGATTTTTTTCTTAATCCACTGTGCCAGTCTATTTCTCTTAATTGGTGAATTGAGTCCATTTGCATTGATGGTTAAAATGGAGGTGTATTGACCTACAATTGACATGTTACTTACCTGTTGTTGTTTACTCCGTTTTCTCCGTGTTTAATTGCTTTCCTTATTTAGTTGCCTGCTTCTGATCTCATTCATGGAGTTCTGATAATTTTTGTCCCTCTCTAGAGCATCTTTCAGTAGCCTGTGTAGGGTTGGCTTTGTCATCATTAAATAGTTCAGCTGTTCTTTTTCATGAAAGTATTTCACTTCTCCATCAATCTTGAAAAACAGTTTTGCAGTGTATAGTAGTCTGGGCTGTAATTTGTTTTCATAGAGAACTTGTAGTACTCTGCTGCATGTTCTTCTTGCCTTCATGGTTTGTGAAGAGAAGTTGACCATAATTCTGATGGGTTTTCCTTTGAATGTGATCTGCTTCTTTTCTCTAGCGGCTTTCA
>NW_004525054.1:94517-95177 GCF_000260255.1 Octodon degus
TCATGGTGTATGATCTTCTTGATGATTTGCTGTATTCTATTTGCTAGGATTTTATTGAGGATTTTGGCATCTATGTTCATGAGGGAGATATTCCTTTAGTTCGCTTTCTTAGTTGCATCTTTCCCTGGTTTTGGTATCAGAATAATACTTGCCTCCAGGAATGATTTTGAGAGGATTTCTTCTTTTTCACTTTTGTGAAGAATTTGAGGAGTATAGGGACTACATCTTGTGTAAATGTCTTCTAGAATACAGCTGTGAATCGATCCAGACCTGGCCTTTTCTTTATTGGTAGGTTTTTTATTACATCTCGCATTTTATTGGCTGTTATTATGCTATTGAGAGTTGTTATATCTTGTAGATTCTGTTGTGGTAATCTGTATCTTTCTAGGAATCTGTCCATTTCTGCTGTGTGTTCCATTCTGTGAGAGTAAAGATTCTCAAAGTAGCTATTGATAATCTTCTGATTTTCCACTGGGTCTGTGGTAATTACACCCTTTTCATTCCTTGTTGCTTGTATTTGAATTTTTTCTTTCCTCTTTTTGATGAGGTTAGCTAGAGGCTTCTCGATTTTATTTAATCTTTCAAAGAACCAGCTTTTTGCTTTTTTCATTCTTTGAATTGTTTTCTTCGTCTCAATTGAATTAATTTCTGCTCTAATCT
>NW_004525054.1:96765-98105 GCF_000260255.1 Octodon degus
CCTATTAGTCTCTCATTGTTCATCTTTGCATCATTTTGCAGGTGATGGATTATTCTTTCCTGCATCCTTGATATTTTTGAGATCCTTTCTTACCTTTTGACTAGCTGCAGCAGCACCTTCAAGATCTGAAACTCTGTTTTCAATTTCACTTAAACAGTTTTGCAAGCTTGTGACTGAGATTTTAATTTCCTCTAGATCTCTTTGATTCTGCTTCATGCGATCTATTTCTTTCCTGTATTGCTCATTCAAACAATCCGTCATTTTTCTAATCTCCTCTGTTTTTATCAATGTCTTCTTTAGAAGCGTTTATAAATTCTTTTAGTGCAGTGTTTTTTTTTTTCAGATTGGGTTTCCTCCCTATGTTTCTATAGTTGCTTCTTTACTTCAGATGCTATGAGTTCTGAGAATTCTTTTTGTATTTCAGAAAAAAATTGCACTTTGAATTCCTCTATAAGTTTCTGCCATTGCTTATTTACTATTGACGCTCTTAATTCATGCATTTGAGCCAAGCTAGTGTACTCTTCACTTGTTGTAGGTGGGCATTGGGTTTCTGCCATATGTTTCTGCATTTGATTCTTTAGTGCAGATGTTATTAATTCAGGGATTTCTTTTTTTACTTCCAATCTTAGTTCCTCTATACTTTTCTGCAGCTGTTTCTTTATTTCAGAAGCCGTTGATTCATTGCTTTCAGCTGTGTGATTACCAATTTGTTCTGTGCTAGTGTCCTCTGCACTTGTGATGGGTGAGCTTGGGTTCTGAGGTTGCATTTTGCTCCTTCTCATCATTTTCTGTAGCACTGTCTTCTGCCCTTTGTTTTAGACCTTTGTTGCAGTTATAGCCTTAGCACGTACTGAAGTGCAGGTGCTGAACTACAAAGTTTGCATTTATCCAGCTGTGCCTGGCTTGGGTCTGGGTGCTGTGTTCAGCTCCTTCCTGTTGCTGACCTTGGGGGTGAACCTGTTGTGCCCCTCTGGCAAGATGTTCTGCTCCTGGACTAACTGGGTTGTTCTATCCTCTACACTCTCTGCAGGGATTGCAGCTGCAGGGTTTCACCTCAGGCCTGTACGCCAGGCCTGAGCTGAGCCTGGAGGGGACAAGGTAGAGTAGGGGGGAGAGGCCGCTCTCCCACTCACTCACTGGGCCAGGTCTAGGACTGGATCTGGTGGTTTCCAGAAAGCAGGAGGAATTCCTACCCTGTGTGCGGGTTGTTTGGGGGTACTACGGATTGATGGGGGGCGTCCCAAGAGGGTGGTAGAGGGTTTCACCCATGCAATGCCTGAGCTGGGACCAGTAGTATGTCCCTCTGATGCTGGTAGCCAGAAGCTCTCCCATACACTCAC
>NW_004525054.1:102378-103599 GCF_000260255.1 Octodon degus
ATAGATATACAGCTACTTTCTCTTAATTCAATGAATAGAAAGATTTGCCCTAATAGTGTTTGTGAACAAGTATCAGGTATGCATCTTTTACTTTGAATAACTAGTAAGAAGACAACAATATGCATTGCATTAATTATTGAAACGATGCTAGTAATCAGTTTTGAAACTGTCTCATTGTTATGTTTTTCAATTAAATTATTAAAAAAGTAAAAAAAATATTGGTAGCTTCATAATACTGGTTCTTAATGATTGTTAAATCTGTGTTTAAGGCCAGTCAAATAGCCCAGCAGATTAAAGTGCATGCTAAGGTATACACACGGGCTGGGATATCCATCCCCAGGCCTGCTGTGCTAACCCTACCCCCAGCGTGCACTGAGAGGGCTATTGAGACTGGGCATGATGACGCACCTGTAATCCCAGCACTTGTGAGGCTATAAACAGTAGGGTCAGTACAAGTCCGATCTATGCAGTGAGAACTTGTACACCCCATACACCTGTCCTTAATACAAAAAAAGAAAAGAAAATTTATGTTAAAATGTTCAAATTGTGAAGTCATAAGAATAAGCATGTCTATATCTGGAAATTGGTTGAAAGAAATGTGTCTGCTGCCAAGTTAACAAAGGGTGGAGTGTAATGATTGATACATTGTGCTAACCTCAGAAATGAGAGGTTTAGAAGTTTAGCTAAGTGACTCAACAGGGAATCAGGGTCCTCATTTTGCAATCATTTGGAATTTGTTGAAGACCATGGCACAGAGATGGTATGCATGGATAGCCAGCACACATCATAAGCAAGAAAAAGAAGCTTGCATTTTTCTTCTTTTTTTGCTCTTCCTAATTCTCCTGTCTTCTCCTACCTCAAACACTTTGCCCCTGTACCATGTGCCATTCTGCTTTGGAACCAGCTGATTGACTGAAAACTCTAGAAACTGTGAGTTAAATAAATGTTCTCTTTCTTAATTTTGGGTGTCTGATATTTTGTCTCAGCAATGAGAGAAAAGTAACTAAGACCACAAGTACAAGCACTTTGGAAATCAGTAAAGTGATTCCTCAAAAATTAAAATTAGATGGGCTGGTGAGATGGCTCAGTGGTCTAAAGCACCTATTTAGAACAAGCTAAGCTCAAGCAAAGCACAGACACCTGGGTTCAATCCCCCAGCACCACATGCCGGCCCGCCCGCCCCCTGGTGGGCTGAGCTGGCCACACACTAAATAAATAAGT
>NW_004525054.1:103699-114336 GCF_000260255.1 Octodon degus
AAAAAAATTAAAATTAGAAATTGCATTTGAGCCAAATCCACCTTTCATGGTAATTTCCTAAAAGAGATAAAGATGTCATAGAGCTAGACATATGAATATTGATGTTTATCCCAGCATAATTCATAATAGTTAGACCATAGAAGTGGTTTATATGTACATCAGCACAAGAATATAGAATTCCTCTCTCTCTCTTTCTCTCTCTCTCTCTCTCTCTCTCTCTCTCTCTCTCTCTCTCTCTGCCATAAAGAAAGACAAATTGGATCATTCATAGGAAATAGGATTGGTATTTATTTAAGGCCATTAATGCAAAGTAACATAAATTATCAACAGAACTTTTCACAGTTTTTAAGTGGCAAGCACAAAGTAGAAATTATTTTAAAAGCAAAATAAAGGAAGAATGACAGGAAACAGAGATATAGCCTTGGTGGAAATGAGAGGAAAATCCCATGAAGGAAGGAAAGACAGGGGCAACGAGTAAGAGAGGAAGTAAAAATGATTAACATGCAATACATATATTTACTGAATTTCTAAGACAAATCTAATTGGGAAAGCTTTACTCATAACTCAAGTCCCACAATTTATTACAAGGGACTTGAGGAAGAAACTGTATTTTCAGGGAATATAAGTGATTTGTGATTACACAAAAGGTATACCTTCAGAATTTGAGCTGCACTGCATATGGGTAGTGTGGGCCTGTATGTTGCAGAAATAATAACATTATAGCATTAAAATCACAGCAATCATAACGCAAGTGTGAATACACACATCTCCACCCATGATCTGAGGAAGCTTCAGAGGAAGTCTACTGATGCCACACTTTCTCCAAGAGTGGAATGAAATCACCAATACCTGTTTCAACAAATTGTCCATGTTCATATCTTTTAATATTCCATCTTCCATGAGAGATGAGGTACAACATAGTCAGAGGCTTTTCAGTGTTCAAGGCATATGCATTTGCGGTTCTTTCTGACTTTGATTCTTGTGGCCTCTTGTCCTAAAAAGTTTGTCTCCATATAAATCCAAAATTCAAGCCATGTAACTCAATCCCTCCTTCAGCACTGAATGCAGAAGAGTGCAGTAGAGCCATATGGAGCTCATACCCTCAGTATAAGATTTCAAAGGAGTTCAATTCCTGGAATGGTGAAAGATAGGGGTGACTCTGATTAACTTACCGGAGAATGATTTATTGAACCAAGATGGAGAAATCTGGGGTTTGAGAAAGACTTGGGGAAGAGAACGTGGCAGTCTGGTTTTCTGGATAGTGAGGTGTCTACTCCTTCTCCTATGACACTTGCCCTAACATTGCTTTATACTGAATCCTCTCATTGTGTTTTGCAGTCTCAGCAAGCCTCAGAAGTGAAAGATGGATATATGGATGCATATGTGTGTCAAGCCTGTGTGCACCAGAGTCAATGTAAAATGGTCATGAGAGGTGTCTGTATGTAAGTGGGCCTACACAAATGTATGTGAAATATTTGGTGCGCTTATGTGGTTGTGTCCACATGGGCATTTCAGAAAGAATAGGAATGCACTCACATTCTTCCATGGGATTATAAGATCCATGCTGTCTTTGTTCAGAGTAATAAATATGTAAAATTGCCTTGCTATTTAAAAAGGTCATGAAAACAGGAGAGGGAGGGATGGGGAAAGAGATAAATCTATGTATGTATGTGGGGTGGCTTGGTTAATTGTGCTGGTGATTTCTGCAGGTCTATGAAAATGACAAGTTAATGATTTTTTTATCTTCTTAATTTCTCATAACATTTTTCCTAATTTTGTATGTATATATCTAGTAATCTAAACAACTGATGTGAAGACAAACACTATGCAATACAAGAGTGTCAAATTAATAGTATTTTATTTAGTGAAATTCTAGGGGGCCAGGGAGATAGCTCAGTAGAATAAGTGCTTTCTTGGTAAGTGCAAGGTCCTGAGTTCAATTCCCAGTACCACAAAAAAAAGAAAGAAAGAAATTCTGCGTTTCTAATTTTTTTATTATCATTATTTTGTATTCTCTTTAAAAAAATAAAAACTAAATAAAAGTTAAAAGGTTATGAAAACAAAGTGATGGCTCATTTCTTAATAAAATTTATAACTTCAAGTACTCAGTTCCAAGAGAGTAAAGACAATCTGCCTTCATAGACTGGGTGCTTCCCCCAGCCATTACACTTTTTCCTCATGCTCCCAGTAGGGGACATAATCAAGACTCACTTCCCACAACACCACAAATAGTACTAGAATGTGGTCAGGTTCCCTGAGAAGAAAGAATTGAGCAAGAGGAGGTACAGAAAGGGGAGTGCAAATGCCTCAGACTTTTGGAATCATGAGCTTTGTTGCTTGTGAGAGATGCAGCATACAGACTAGAGTCCTGGATCTGGCACTCATGCTGGGAGTGAGAACAGGTCTCTCTGAATGAAGCATCTCCAGGGCATGGTAATGAAGATCCTTTGGGAATCAAGAAGCATGAGAATCCTAGTGTACAAAATCAAATGGGCACCCTTCCTATCCATATACCCATCCTTGACCTTATCTGAGTACCACCTCTCCTTTTGACTGTCAATTCAACTCTCAAAAGGTCACCCTCCATTTTCCTTGGCCCTTTCTACAAATCCAAGTACATGTTTCTCTTTCTGATTCAGAATAGAGAGCCTTATCACAATTGAGGGTGAGCAGTAAGGTGGATGGGGAGAAACAAATATCTGTAGTACAGAGGCAGCCAGTGTATTCATTTCCCAAGGATGTTGTAACAACTACTATAAATTATATGGCTTAAAGTAGAAATTGTGTGACAATTCTGGAGACTAACATTTCAATATCAGGGTGCCCAAGGACACTTATGGGAGGAACAGAAGAGAAACTTTATTCCCAACCACTATGGTTAAGTGTAGAGGCCACTGAAACTGGGGCTTGCAGTTGGGGTGAGACACTGTGTTTCAGTTCCCATACATCGTAGGCAAGAAGTAATTTATCACCAAGGACTGAAAAAGTAGAAGAGGAATGATGGCCAGTGGATAGAAGTTGTGCATGAAGAAAATCAGGGGTGAAGGTGATTCTACTCAAACTGACTTACAGAATTCATGTAGAAGATATGACAGTGTAGTCAGACATCACCTAGGGAATGGAGGAAGAGAAGAACCTGGTCAGATCTGGAAGATAATCATTTCTCATGCCAGAGGGTGTTTTTCAGACAACTTAGCATCTTTATTTCTTAGCAATGGATTTTAGAGGAGAGTGCACAGATGAGCCTAGGAGAGGGCTTAGGAGCCTGACCGAAGCCTGGCAAAGATGGGAAGCATTGTCAGCTTCCTGCACCATAAACACCTTGTCTCATTTCTGCAATTTATATCTTTTCCACATTTAGACACCATTTGCTTCTCAGCAACTGGCTGAATCATTTGTTGGGTCATGGTATTAGAGGTATCTGCTGGACGTGGTAACACGTGGGCACTTAATGTGCTTTTGGGCATATTATTCCTATAAAAACAAAACAATGATTTTGACTGTAGTTAGAAACACAGATTTTGAGTTCAGGGGAAAATCCAGCTGAGTTTCCTTGATGTTGGCCTAGAGGATGGCAGTGAGGATTCGTTAATTAGCTTTGCATTTTCTATACCACTGTTGATGGCACTGGTCTCACTATTACTTCAGGTGGGAAGAAATCATGCTTGGAAAGTACCCTCTGTCATGTGTTTCCCCTCTCCTCCCTAATTCACGACAATGGACACAGCTAATGAAATCATCAGAGAGCCAGAAGATATACATATAGACATATAAACTTACACAACTGAAAGAAGAGACAAAAACAAAAATTTAAGTTTTCTTGAAAGCATATGGTAACATCCAATCATATATCCCTTTTTCATAACTACACATGATAATCTGAGCAAAAGATTTGATGATAAAAACAGAAAATATATCATTGTTAATCAGCTATTTTTGTTTTGAAAATCTATAGTGTATGTACTGTTATATGTTATCCTGTTTCTGTCTTTTTTTTTACTTTTCTTGCTCTTGTTTTTACACTTCAAAATAAAAGAAAATTATAATTAAAAATAGATCACAATTCAGACATGAGAAATTTAATAACTTGATATATTAAAAAATTTAATTGCCTGCATCTTATGAGATCTCAATGGCATAAAATAAAGATCAGCAATAAGAAAATTCACGAAAAATTCACAAATATATGAAGATAAATGCATTTTACATGATTAATCAGTTACTCAAGAAAAGATGAAGAATTTTTTTAAATTCTAAGAATCAAGTAGAATGGAAACAAAACATACTGATGGTGTATAAGTTTACTGGCCCATTTGATGTCATAGGAAGCTCTGAAACAGTAAATAAAGTATATTTTAGGATGGTGTTATGGTTTGTGTCTAGGTATTCCCCCAAAGCCTCATGCAGTCATGGGCAGCTTCTGGAGTTTGTGATTGATTTCTGTGGGTGTGAATGCTGCACCTGCCCCGGGTAGGTAATTTGCATTTCATTGTAAGGAGAGAAGAAAAGTTAGTTGCTCTAGGTGCTGCTACTCCTCTTGAGCTTGCTCTTGCTTTTTGCCAGTGCTATGAAAGGTTGCTTTCTGCTGCTCTGCTTTGGACCCAGCTGAGTGTGGACTGAAACCTCCAGTGACTGTGAGCTAAATAAACCTTTCTTTTCTCCATTTTGGGTGTTGGATATTTGTTCCAGCAACAAGAGAAGAGTAACTAAGAGAGATGGGGATATAGCTCGGCAATATAAACATCTGCTTAGCAAGCACAAGGTCCCAAGTTCAACCTCAAGCACCAAAAATAAATGAATAAGATTGCAGTACATTGAGCTCCATAGAGACAGTGCCAGGCAAGTGAGAGCTGGATGGGTACTGGATGACTCTGTACCTCGCTGAGGAAACAAAGTGAACATGGGCAAAGGAGATCCTAAGAAGTGGAGAGGCACGATGTCATCTTATGCATTCTTTATGCAAACTTGCCAAAAAGAGCACAAGAAGAAGCACCCAGATGCTTCCATTAGCTTCTCAGAGTTTTCTCAGAAAGGTGGAAGACCATGTCTACTAAAGAAAAAGGAAAATTTGAAGATATGGCAAAAGTAGACAAGGCTCGTTGTAAAAGAAAAATGAAAACTTACATTCCTTCTAAAGGAGAAACAAAAAAGAAGTTCAAGGATCCCAATGTGCTCAAGAGCCCTCCTTTGGCCTTCTTGTTCTGTTCTGAGTATCACCCAAAAATCAAAGGAGAACATTCTGGCCTCTCCATTGGTGATGTCACAAAGAAACTTGGAGAAATGTGGAATAATACTGCAGCAGATGACAAGCAGCCATACGAGAAGAAGGCTGCTAAGCTCAAGGAAAAGTATGAAAAGGACAGCGCTGCCTACCGGGCTAAAGGCAAACCTGATGCAGCAAAAAACATTTGTCAAGGTTGAAAATGCAAGCAAAAGAAGGAAGAGGAGGAGGAGGAGGAGGAGGAGGAGGAGGAGGAGGACTAGGAGGATGAAGAAGAGGATGATGATGAATAAATTGGTTTTAGCACAGTTTTTTTTTTTTTTGTCTACAAAGCATTTAATCCCCTGTATGCAACTCACTCCTTTTGAAGAAAAAAATTGAAATGTAAGGCTGTGTAAGATTTGTTTTTAAACTGTACAGTGTCTTTGTTTTGTATAGTTAACACATTACTGAATGTGTCTTTAGTTAACCCTGGCCTGGTGGTATTTTCAATAGCCACTAACCTTGCCTGGTACAGTATGGGGGTTGTAAATTGCATGGAAATTTAAAGCAGGTTCTTGTTGGTTCACAGCACAAATTAGTTATATATGGGATGGTAGTTTTTCATCTTCTGTTGTCTCTGATGCAGCTTACACGAAATAATTGTTCTGTTAACTGAATAGTACTCTGTAATTCCAAAAAAAAAATAAAGTTGTGACTGTTTTGTTGACATTCTAAATGCTTCTAAGTAAATACAACTTTTATTAGAAAAAAATCAATCAATAAAATCATATTTTAGTTTTGTCTAGGTATGCCATTGCAATGATATGTGTCTAAATCTTCCCAAAAAGGCACATGTGCTCATAAATAGGACACTTGGGAGTCTGATTGATCATGAGTGCGTGACGTATTCAGATTAAGAGTTCTGAGTTGATAATTATATTGTTTAGCATTGATCTGTGTATGGATAATAACAGGGCGCACCATGGAAGTGACTGTCACCACCCAAAAAGCTTGTAGCCTGGATGGGATAAAAGACGGAAAGAAGCTTGCTGGCTTCTTTTTGCTTCATTGCTGCTTTCCTGCTTGTCACACAATGAACTATTTCTCCTCCTAGCTACCATGAATTAAGCAACTTTGCTCTGTCATGACCTGCTGTCAGGATATTTCATCCCTTGGCACCAGCCAAAAATGGAATCAATTCCCTGAAACTATGAGCCAACATAAAATCACTTTTGAAATTTAATTTTCTATGTCAAGTATTGATTTGAATTGATAATAAAAAGAACTGATTAATACAGGAAAAACTATTTTTATAGTAATAATAGCTCACCAGGCATGGAGGGCACCACTGTAATAACAACATTTAGGAGGCTGACACAGAAGGATGTCATGAGTTTGAGGTCAGCCTGTGTTGCATACATGAGCTCCAGGCTAGCCTGGAACTACATAGTATAACATAGCTACATAGTATAGCATAGCTACATAATATAACATAGCTACATAGTATAACATTGTCTAGAAAGTAAAAATAATGGCTGAGATTTTTGCAAAATTAGGAACTAAAACCAATCCTTGGGTGCCAAAAGCTCAGGGATCACTAAGGAAGATAAATAGTAAAACATTTAGTATCTCATCAGGCTGATGAAAAATTATAGATAGATGGGGAAACTTGAAGGTAACCTGAGAGTAAAAATGAATTATCTAGGAGCAATGGGAAGAATTACAGTGGACTTAGTTCAGAAATCATACAAGTCAGAGGAAAATTGAGAGAGATAATTAATGTGTTGAATGAAAAAAACCACCCTTGTGGCAAACTATATGTAGCAAAATTATTCTTCAAAAATTAAAGCAAAGACTTAAACAAAATTAAATGCACCACTCACACTGACAAGCAAATGTAGGCAAATTATTACCAAAGAGACTGGTCTGGAAATTTTAAAACATGCTCCTCAGGGAAAAGAAAAATAATGCAGCTCAAACTCCAAAAGTCCAAAAGAAGAATTTAACTTATTTATTTATTTATTTAAGAGAATAAAAAATATTTAAACAAAAAAAAAACAGAGATAACACAGAATTTCACTAAACAAAATAGTGGTTGTTATTATCCATATTGTTGTCTTCAAATTAATTGTTCAGATTACCAGACATAAGTAAGTAAGATTGGATTTAAAAGTTAATAGACCATCAGAGATCAGCGTTACAATTATCCAAGCTATTCTGCATATATATGTATATAGTTCATTTTTTCTTCGAAGGAAAAATTTAAAAAGAACCCATGAAAATAAAGTAGAAAGTGTTGTTTTCCATATCTAAAGGATACCTACTTGTTTAAAGTAGTAATACTGGGCCGGGCCAGACAGCTCAGCGGACTAACGCACTGCTTAGGCAGATGCAGGGACTGGGGTTCGATTCATACCAGCCCCGCCCCCAGAGCACGCTGAGACGGCAGTTGAGACTGGGGTGGTGGCGCATACCTGCAATCCCAGCTCTTGGGAGGCTGAAAACAGGAGGATCACCAACCGGTGCAGTGAGACCCTGTAGATCCTGTACTAAAACCAGAAAAAATAAAATAAAGTAGTAATATTAATAAGAGATCCAATGCTTATAGCACATGGAAAAGTGCAAAGGCTGACACCACTGACATTAGGAACAAAATGGAAAATTGGGAAGATTTTGTTATAAGGGACCCATACAACATATGCATTAGTTTAATGTGGAGAATAGGTTACATTAGTTATAAATACATGCTGCAGCCTGGATAGTAATCACTTGCATGTTTAAACAAGAATATAACTGATATACTACAAGAGAAGATAAAAAATAATATACACTGCTGAATTAAACACAGAAAAGAGAGAAAGAGGGAAGAAGAGCAAACCAACAAATATGAATAGAAATCAGTGTGGTAAAAAGGAATCTAGCTAGCTAATTAGCCACTGCAAGTGCAACTTTTCCAGTACACCAATTAACAGACATCTCTTGTTATAGTAGATTAATGAGAAACAACTACTTCTATGTGATCCACAAGGAAAAAATAATTTTTTATCACCACCATATTTAATTTATTATTCCAGTGGCACTACTGCAGCTGGTGGTGCTTGTGGTGACACCCCACAGGACCTTGCCTTCCAGGGCTTACCTACCCACATGTTCTTCCAATTGGGGTAAGTGTGGCTTCAGGCCATTTACCCAAGCAAATCTCTTAATGTATTTGTTTTAAATTTTGGGGCAGTGGAGTTGTGGTTCCCTCTGAACAAATGAAAAACACTGGGTGTCTTGCCCCACCTTCCCACCCACTGGCCCAAAAGTCCCTGCAGAGAGGGCATTTCTGCTGCTCTGAAACTCAAAGTAAATAGAAACAGAAAAAAACATTTTATATACAGAGAAAAACAGAAAAGTCGCAAGTCAGGGCCACAGATTTTTATTTGAGAAAGGATAGAAAAATCAAGGTGAACTTAATAGAGAAATGGAAGTTAAAAATATCAGATGATCCAGAAGTAAAACACAAAACAGAGAAGTAATAAAAAAAATCCTTGAAATTAGAGAGTACTTCCTCTGAGAAAAGCAAAATGCCTGATAAAGCTCAAGTTAACTCTTTGTGGGGGAAACAACAAAAAAATCACAGATTACCAACATCAAAATATGGCAGGTGACATCATCACAAGAAATGAGAGTTAGGAAATATTGTGAGCAGCTCTATGCCTACAACTTCAGTGATTACGGAAAATGGACAAATATCTTAAAATTCACAAACAACCAATATTGAATGAAAAATCAAATTAGTTAATCTGAAGAGCCTTATAGCTACTAAAACTTTGAACTCACAGGTAAAATCATTTTCTCAAGGAAAACTACAGCAGATTGTTTCAAACTCTTATGGAAGAATACTATCAAACCTGCATGAAATTTTCAGATATTTTAATTATAATTTAATCCCCAAATACACAGTATACCAGAATCACTCTGGTGTCCAAAGCAGAAAAAGACATTATGAGTAAGGAAACAGATAGGTAAACATCACTCATAAATAAGAGGGAAAATTTCTAGATGATAATTTAGGAAATCAAACCCAGTGATGTATTCAAAAGTTAATACTTCATGACCACAAAGGATTTACCCCAGGAGTACAGTATTCAGTTACATTTTAAAACCTGGCAATGTAAATCACCATGTGCATAAAGTTAAAACAGAAAATCCATATGCTTATTTATATAAAATATGAATAAAATCTAAAAGCCTTTGATGATAAAACATTCTCACCAAACTAAGTAGAAAAGAGACCTTACTCACCAGACACTAGACGCCTTTTATTGGCAGTCAACATTATTCTTAATTTGAAAGACTGAATGAGTATCCCCTAACATCAGGAGTAAGACACAGGTAACTAGTCTTGCCACTTCCAAGAATGTCTGAATCAGGACAATTACAAAATAAACATAAATAAAGGGCACCCAGATTGGAAAAGAAAAAGTAAAGCTAGCTCTCTGCAAATGATATGGTGTTTTGTATACAAAATGTCATGAAATACAAATGAGAGACTAAAACTCAGAATTCCCCTTCATAAGTTTGTGGTATGATATCAATGCATACTCCTGAATGTTCTATTACTATTAACATATGGTAAAAAAAATTGCAATAAACTTACAGCAGTAACAGAAAACAAAAAATACCTGGAGATTATGTTGGGAAGTTCCATACACTAAAAACCACAATAGAGAGAAATCAAAGGAGATCTAAACAGAGAGAGAATACATGTTCATTTTCCAAAAGATGCAATATAGTTCACATGTGAGTTCTCACAAATGAAAGAGTAGGATCAGCATGACCTCAATTAAGATTGGTGAAAGGATTATTGTGGAAAGTAGCAAGAATATTTATGTGCTATTACAAAGGACCTAGAATAGACAAAATAACCTGGGAAAAGCAAGTATGAGTCAGGAGAGTTAAAACTATCATATTTTAAGGCTTATGATAAAATAACAGTCATGAAGATAGTGTAAGGTTGGCATGGTGATAGACAAATGGACCCTTGGCATCATGCAAGTATGTGTGCCAGAAACAAACCCATTTGTTGTGCTTTGGATTGAAAATGTCCTCCTGGAAGACTCTCTGGGCCGAAATTTTGGTCCTGAATGCAATAACATTCACAGGTGGGGGTTTTGGGAAGTGATAGGATGATGAACACTCTCAATTTAGCAATGACTAACCCTTTAATAAGTTTCTAGCTGAATGAGCTATTAGGAATAATAATTGAAAGTAGTGGGTCATGGGGCCATAACTTTTGGTACATATATTTTGTCTCTGTCTCTGTCTCTGTCTCCCTCTCTCTGTCTCTCTCTGTCTCTGTCTCCCTCTCTCTGTCTCTCTCTGTCTCTCTCTCTCTCCTCTCTCTCTCTCTCTACTCTGCCTGCTCCTCACTAGTCACTCTGCCAGT
>NW_004525054.1:114436-117344 GCF_000260255.1 Octodon degus
TCTCTGTCTCTGTCTCCCTCTCTCTGTCTCTCTCTGTCTCTGTCTCTCTCTCTCTCTCTCTCTCTCTCTCTCTCTCTCTCCTTCCTTCCTGACCATCAGGAGCTGACCAGCTTATTTCTACCACATTCTTCTATCATGATATTTCAGCACTGCTATATGCTTTTAGCCTTCATAGTGAATTTTTTAAAGGTTTCAATGACACAGACATCCTGCTGCTGCATGCATGCTATAGGTTTGCCACCAGTGGCCTAGAGCAATGGAGCCAGCTGGCCATAGACTGAAATTGGGAGCCCAAATAACTCTTTAATTTCTTAAATTGCTTTTCTGAGGCATTTTGTCACAACAACCCAAAGCTCACTACCACCACATCAAGAAAAAGACAGCCAAGTTTTGATGCAAATACAAAGACAATTCACTACAAAAAGGATAGCTTTCAACAAAATAGTGCTATAGCTGTTAGATACTCATGTCTCACCCAAATCAGAAATTGACTCTAAGCACATTATAGTGCTGCATATGATATTAACACATTCTAGAAGAAGACATGTCTATTATATTATGCAAAGTTGTATTACACAGTTTTCATCTACATAGTCATTGTTATCCAGTATGCCTGCAAAATAATGTATATATTCTCAATAGCAAGAACATAATCAACCAAGTTAAAAGGAGATGAATGATGGAGAAAATGACCTCACAGTAAAGAAGACAGTTGGGTGGGAAATGAGCCATGAAAACGTGTTGCACACCCATGGTCATTAGGGAAAAGTAATCCAAAGCCAAAATTTAATACCATTACACAAGCATTAGATGAGATTCATAAGACTGTCCATACCAAGTGAGAATTAGGGTGTGGAGGAAGTTCAACAAGCCTATCCCACAAATGGAAATGTAAAATGGCTGATCAATTAGGGCTCACAGGCTTGGCCTCTGTGCTTTATGGTGGGAACTGATCAGATGGGAGGCATAGAGGGGATCAAGAAAGAACTTCATCAATACCAGCTCGCTTTTCAGAAGAAGGTAGCCTAGAGCCCAACTTCCTGGCAGTGTGATTCAAAGGCACTTCATGTGGGAGTTGGGTCATTAAAGACATGTGATCATCTTCTCACAGGGCTAAATGACACATATCTGATGCAAGGAGACCACTTAGAAGATGATTTTTCATTCTGAAAATCTCAAGCACAGAGGCCATTATTTGCTCAGTCTCTTCTTGTCACCAATTGTTTTCCCCAATGCAGTTGATGACATATAATACAATGAGTAGGCTAGCAGAAGTAAGTAACTGGATTCTCTTGTCAATCACCACCAAACTCATAGTGATGAAAGAAGATATACTACTACAGAGTATTGTGACAGAAAAGTGGTACATGAAGTGAAATGGGGACTTGGACATAAGATCTGATCTCAGTGCTTGGCTTTAGTTCCCCACTGTTACATGTCCATCCCATGATTTCATGACATTTGCATAGACATCTCAAATCTTGTAACTTTCTGTTGCATGGGGGCATTAGGAGGGTAAATGGAGTGGAGGAACTACACCAGATGGGAAAATGCCTTCTAGTGCATCTTATTTTCATTTTAACATTACTTTTACGGAATGAAAAAAAAAACAAAATTTCATAACAAAATATGAAAAGACCAGCAATATGTAATACACAATGTAGCTACTCAGAGTACAAGACATTGACGTAGCATATTCTGTTTTATAAGGAAAAAAACAAACATATAATATTGCAACGCTTTCTACTTTTTATGAATTTTATGATTTTTTTTATGAATTTAAGACGGGGTGTACAGGATGTACAGGGTCTCACTACATAGACTGGAGTCTAGAGATTCTCCTGTATTCAGCTTTCCATGCTCTGGGATTACAGACACATGCCATAATGCCCAGTCTCAAATGCGGTCTCAGCGTGCCCCACTTCAGGGATCAAACCCCGGCCGCTATGCTCTGCCTAAGCAGGAACTTTAGTCCACTGAGCTATATGGCTGACCCTAACTCTTTCTTTTTTATTAATTGGCAGACACTAGAAGTACAAGTGAAATTAATTACTGTCTCACTATCTATCTATCTATCTATCTATCTATCTATCTATCTACC
The DNA here is from genome assembly GCF_000260255.1 of Octodon degus. Taxonomy (NCBI): domain Eukaryota; kingdom Metazoa; phylum Chordata; class Mammalia; order Rodentia; family Octodontidae; genus Octodon; species Octodon degus. The sequence goes on from NW_004525054.1 coordinate 116,538, forward strand.
ATCTATCTATTTGAAATAACAGAATAGATACTTTGGGGGATTATTTTAAGTTGTACCTTCTTATTTTGCTATCTTCTCTTTTGCTCTTTGTGTCGATATACATATGATATATATATTTATATATACTGAAAATGTAAATTTCATATCTATACTGAATATATATATATATATATATATACACACATATGAGAGTGATACAAAAGGAACCATGTGGCCATGTGATATTTAAACTTATGTGTTTTCCTTCTCTCACTCAAAATTGTGCTGTTAAGTTGCATTCATTTATCTAAAAATGCCTCAAGTTTATCTTCCTTTATGGAAGAGTAGTACTCAGTGTGGGTAAGTACCACATTTTCATTACCTGTTCACTTGTTGTACACAGTTTACAAAATCTAGCTACTATAAATTATATTACAGTAAAAGTGAATATGCACATATGCCTGTGGTATGCAACATTTAATATTTTTGGGCAGCTACCTAGAAGTGGATATCAAGGTCAAATAGAAAGTCTAGTTTTGATGTTTTGAGAAATCTCCACACGGTTTCCCTAGAGGTGGTAGTAATTTACATTTCCAAGAAAAATGTAGAAGAGGTCCTTTTCTCCACCAAAAGACTTCTACAATTAATACTCAAGTTTAGTAATGTAGGAGGATACAACATAGTTGTATGTTGTATTCAATGTATGCATTCCTATACATTAAAAATGAATTCATGGAAAAGTTAGTAAAACAATGTCATTTACAGCTCCATTTCTGCCATTTAAGGATGAAGTGAATATGAGATGTGCAGAAGGACATGACAAATAGA
>NW_004525054.1:141875-144434 GCF_000260255.1 Octodon degus
TGGGAGAGGGTCTGGCCCATGCTGCACCTGGGCTGGGACTGGTCCCACCAGTGCAGTCTAGCAGGAAGCTCTCCCACCCACTCACCGGACCTGGGCTAGGAGTGGGTCTCAGGATTGTTTTTTCTATAGCACCATTCATTTATATTTTTCACTTCTGCTGCTAACATTTAGAAATTTCCTGTACATGGCTTACAATTCCCTCTATCTGACTATTCTATGCAGTGCTCCTTGGTAGGCTGAAAATCCATGGTTCCATTTTGCTTCTTTATCTGGTCATTCTCTATTTTCTATTTATATGTCGTTTCATTTTCTATGTTGGTGCATGAAGATTTTATATGGTAGTTATCTTTATCCTAGTATTAAGAATTCTTTAGAAAATGTGCATTCATTAGGGTTTTCTTCTTGCTGTACGTACTTCTTGGTCTTTGTATCTACTTAAAGAAAATATCTTTCAAATTTATTAAGGATGAGAAGTTGCTTTCTATTTGGCTTGGCTCCCAGTCGTTTGGTACTGGACTATGGTGATGTTTATAATTTCAGAAAACACAGTGCTGTCATCCAAGGGGGAAAACTGATTTGTGACTTCTTGACATCCTGGCTAAAGTTGTACAGTCAGAAATGACAGCAGCAGCAAGTGAAATCTAGCTAGTGACACACTGTGATAACATAAAAACAAAATCCACCACATACTGGGAACTTGAATGAAATGATTTTTCCCCTTACTAAAGTGATTCTTCATTATGCGAAGTGGTTAAGAAATATAGAGCACAGAAAAGAGATGAATGAAGAGAAATATAGTAGCAACAGGCCTGCAGAGCAAATGATGATCACCCAAGTTTAGGAAAACTGGAGAACACAGGAGATAAAGAATAAAAATGAAAGCAAAGGAATATTGCTCAAGTACTTTTTAAATTTAATTATTTTCTTACCATAATTTTATTGATAAACAAATAGCAATGAGACAGTTGCAAATCAAATCGGTGGACAGTTTCAATAAATAACACATTGCACACATTCTTCCTAGTGGTTAACTGCTGTACAAGGATCATTCTATTCATTAAGAGATTGTAACTATATATCTATCCCAACCACGTTGAGTACACAGATACAATCGTCTGTATACCCTCTTTCTGTTAAGTTACGTCATTTGAATATTATAGGTGTGTAAACTCAGCAAAATGCTCTCAAAGAGTCCAGTAGCCCATAATACTATTGGGTCTTCCACTTGACTGGCAATTGTTGACCTGAGTCCCCCACAGCTCAACATAACAGCATGGCTTTACTTCTTCTATTTCATTTTTATACTTTTCTACTGGATGGCCAAGACCAATGGTAAAGCAGGAACTATGCAACAAAACTTGTAGCTTTAGGGTCTGATAAGGTCAGTGGAAATCCCTCAGGATTCATCTGGAGATCCTACACCTCAGATTGTAGAACCTATGTCAATGTCACCCATGTGGATGAGTCACGGTCATTGCTTGGCCAATATGCTCTCCGTGAAAGCCTGAGAGAACGTTTTCTCTCCATGTCATTCTCCTTAGGCACACTCTACCTCATCGATCACTTTCCTCTGTGGCCCCATAATCTCCTAGATCAGAAAATTTGGGACACTGCCACGTTACATGACGTTACAGTACAAGTTCTTATATGTCCTGAGTCTTAATTGACTTTAGAAGGCTAGGGCCAAAATGCTAACTTTCCTTGCAGCCCTGCTTTCTCTCTAATTTTGGTTTGCAATCTTACATTGTTAACCATCCAGAAGACAAGCTTATTGTTATTACCATAATACTTAGGCTGTGAGCTTAAACTCAGTATCTGTCTGCATATCAAACATCTTAGGCATAATATGGAGCAGGTACTTTTCATCAACTATTGATATGTTGAACTTTAAGTACCCACAGAATATGATAAAAAACATTTAAAAATTAGAATATATTTTAAAAATAGGCATAAAGAATTCTATACTTCTCATGTTTGCATATAAGTCCAAAAATCTCACGATATACAACCTTGAAGCAGGACAGTCCCACAATATTCCTTTTCCTGACTCTTGCTTTCATTCACCACCCCCTTCTTCTTGAACAACCACCTACCCAAGAGACATCATAGCAGCAACTGGCATGTCATGACAAGCAGGCCATATTCAGAAGACCAGAATGACAGGTACTGCAAGCATGAAACTACTATTACAAATTACCATCTGCAGTGCAGTAACTCAGTTCACAGGTATCAGTATATATAGTTAGTCAGGGTGAGAATCTTTCCAATTAACTGCAAGATTAAAAAATCTTCTGAAGATTCTCAAGAACACTGCCTTGACCCTGTTCTACATATAACTGTATGGCTTGACTTATGCATGTTTCCTGCTCTTCTCCTTTCCCTCTCTTGTTTAGTTATTCCGTGAGATCCTGCTTTCCTTTTACTTGTATTATACCTTTCTATTTGTATTTCTTCTTTGGAGTTCTTATACTAGGGAGACTATACAATATTTACACATGTGTGTCTGGTTTATTTCACTTATGAGTATATGTTCCAGTGGCATCCACTTTAATATAAAGG
>NW_004525054.1:155578-157048 GCF_000260255.1 Octodon degus
CTTTTGACAAAGTCCAACACTCATTCATGTTCAAAGTCCTACAGAAAATTGGAATAGATGGGCTCTACTTCAATCTAGTAAAAGCCATTTATGAAAAACCAACAGCTAACATAATCCTAAATGGTGAAAACCTGAAATCTTTTACTCTTAGATTGGGTAGAAGAGAAGGATGTCCTCTATCCCCACTCCAATTCAATATAGTTCTGGAATCATTAGCTACAGCCATTAGACAACAGAAAGAAATAAAAGGAATAAGAATACACAAAGAAGAAGTTAAATTATCTTTATTTGCAGATGACATGATACTTTACTTAGAAAACCCGAAAAACTCCACCAAGAATCTACTAGAATTAATACAGAAATTCAGTAGCATAGCAGGTTATAAAGTCAATACCCGAAAGTCAATAGCATTCCTCTACACAGACAACAAACACATTGAGACGGAAATGATAGAAACAATACCTTTTACAATAGCACCGAAGAAAATGAAATACCTTCTAATTAACCTAACTAAAGATGTCAAAGATCTTTTCAAGGAAAATTACAGTACTCTTAAAAAACAGATCGTAGAGGATTTCAGAAAATGAAAAGACATCCCATGCTCCTGGATAGGAAGAACCAACATTGTGAAGATGGCCATACTCCCAAAATTGCTGTACAGATTTAATGCAGTCCCTATCAGACTACCACCGACATATCTCACAGACATAGAGAAATCATTCCTAAAATTTATCTGGAATCGGAAAAACCTAGAATAGCAAAGGCAATTCTGGGCAATAAAGACAAGGCAGCTGGCATTACCATTCCTGACTTGAAATTATACTACAAGGCCACTATGATAAAGTCAGCATGGTACTGGCATCAAAATAGACCTGAGGATCAATGGAACAGATTAGAAAGCCCTGACGCACATAGGAACACACTCAGCTACCTTATCTTTGAAAAAGGGGCCAAACACACTCACTGTAAGAAAGAGAGCCTCTTTAACAATTGGTGCTGCAAAAACTGGCTCTCTACGTGTTGAAAACTCAAACTTAACCTAAGTCTATTACCATGCACTAAAGTAAAGTCAAAATGGATTAAAGATCTAAACATTAAAGCAGAGACACTAAATCTCCTGGAAGAGAAAGTAGGAGCAACTCTTGAAGACATAGTAGTAGGCAAAGAGTTCATGGACCGAAATCCAATCGCACGGGTAACAGTTGAAAGACTTAACAACTGGGACCTGCTCTTACTGAGAAGTTTTTTACGTCAAAAGAAATTACCAACCACGTGAAAAGGCAACCCACAAATTTGGAAAAAATCATGACAAATAAGTACTCAGACAAAGGTCTGCTCTCTAGAATCTATAAAGAACTAAAAAACACTAGGGCCCCAAAATTTAAATACCCAATCCAGAAATGGGCATCCGAGATGAAAACATGCTTCTCAGAGGATGAAATTAAAGAAGCGAATAAATATATGAAAAAA
>NW_004525054.1:157148-166137 GCF_000260255.1 Octodon degus
GAATAATACTCCATTGTGTAAAAATACCACATCTTTTTCAACCATTCCTCAGGTGATGGGCATCTTGGTTGTTTCCATGATTTGGCTATCACAAATTGTGCTACTATAAACATAGGCACACATATATCAGTATGATATGATGTTTTGAGATCCTCTGGGTAAATTCCTAGTAGAGGAATAGCTGGTTTAAATGGGATTTCCAGTCCAACTTTTCTAAGAAGTCCCCATACTGATTTCCGTAATGGTTGCACCAATCAAAATTCCCACCAGCGGTGGAGAAGGGTTCCTTTTTCCCCACCGCCTCTACAACATTTGTTGTTGGGTGATATCTTTATGATAGCCATTCTTTCTGGGATGAGATGATATCTCAATGTTGTTTTAATTTGCATTTCGTGGAAGGCTAGGGATGTTGAGCACTTTTTCATATATGATTGGCTTCTTTAATTTCTTCCTCTGAGAAGCGTGTGTTCATCTCAGATGCCCATTTCTGGATTGGGTCTTTAAAATTTGGGGCCCTAGTATTTTTTAGTTCTTTATAAATTTCAGAGAGCAGACTTTTGTCTGAGGACTTATTTATCATGATTTTTTCCAAATTTGTGGGTTGCCTTTTCATTTTGTTGGTAATTTCTTTTGACGTGAAAAACTTCTCAGTAACAGGAGGTCTCAGTTGTTAATTCTTTCAACTGCTTCCCGTGTGATTTGATTTTTGACCATGAAATCTTTGCCTATCCCTATGTCTTCAAAAGTTCCTCCCACTTTCTTTTCCAGCAGATATAGTGTCTCTTCTTTAATATTCAGATCTTTAATCCATTTTGACGTTAGTTTAGTGCATGATGATAGACCCGGGTCAAGTTTTAGTTTTTGGCATGTAGAGTCAGTTACTCCAGCACCATTTGTTAAAGAGACTATCTTTCTTCCAGTGAGTATGTTTGGCCCCTTTGTAAAAGATAAGGTGGCTGAGTGTGTTCGTAGGGTCTTCAGCATCTTCTAATCTATTCCATTGATCCTCAGGTCTCTTTTCTTTTCAGTTCCATGCTGATTTTATCACAGTAGCCTTGTAGTATAATTTCAAGTCAGGAATAGTAATGTCTCCTGCCTTGTCTTTATTGCCAAGAATTGCCTTTCCTATTCTAGGTCATTTCTGGTTCCAGATAAATTTTAGGAATGATTTTTCTAGGTCTGTGATGTATGTCTGTGGTAGTCTGATAGGGATTGCATTAAATCTGTACAGCAATTTTGGGAGTACGGCCATCTTCATAATGTTGGTTCTTTTTATTCAGGAGTATGGAATATCTTTCCATTTTCTGAAATCCTCTACAATCTCTCTTTCCAGAGTACTCTAATTTTCCTCAAAAAGATCTTTCACTTCTTTAGTTATATGAATATCAAGGTATTACATTTTCTGTGTTGCTATTGTAAAAGGTATTGTTTCTATCATTTCCCTCTCAGTGTGTTTGTTGTCTCTGTAGAGGAATGTTATTGACTTTTGGCTATTGACTTTATAACCTGCTGTGCTACTGAATCTCTGTATTAATTGTATTAGCTTCTTGGCTGTGTTTTTTGGGTTTTCCGAGGAAAGAATCATGTCATCTGCAAAGAAAGATAATTTAACTTCTTCTTTGCCTATTCTTATTTCTTTTATTTCTTTCTCTTGTCTAATGGCTGTAGCTGATGATTCCAGAACTATATTGAATAGGAGTGGTGATACAGGACTTCCTTGTTTTGTACCTGATCTAAAAGTAAAAGATTTCAGTTTTTCCCCATTTAGAATTATGTTAGCTGTTGGGTTTTCATAAATGGCTTTTACCAGATTGAGGTAGAGGCCATCTATTCCAATTTTCTGTAGGACTTTGAACATGAATGAGTGTTGGACTTTGTCAAAAGCCTTTTCTGCATCAATGGAGATGATCATGTGGTTTTTAGATTTCACTGAATTGATGTAGTGTATTACACTTATAGATTTTTGAATATTGAACCATCCTTGCATGCCTGGAATGAATCCTACTTGGTCAAGGTGTATGATCTTCTTTATGATTTGCTGTATTCTAGTTCCTAGCATTTCATTGAGGATTTTGGCATCTATGTTCATGAGGGAAATCATGCTGTAGTTCTCTTTCTCAGTTGCGTCTTTCCCTGGTTTTGGTATCAGTATAATGCTTGCCTCCAGGAATGATTTTGGGAGGATTGCTTCCTTTTCAATTTCATGGAAGAGTTTGAGGAGTATAGGGACTACATCTTCTGTAAATGTCTTGTAGAATTCAGCTGTGAATCCATCCGGACCTGGACTTTTCTTTGCCGGTAGGTTTTTAATTACATCTCGTATTTCATTGGCTGTTATTGGGCTACTGAGAGTGGTTATATCTTGTCGATTCAGTTGTGGTAATTTGTACCTTTCTAGGAATCTGTCCGTTTCTTCTGAGTGTTCTATTTTGTGAGAGTAAAGATTCTCAAAGTAGCTATAGATAATCTTGGTATTTCCACTGAGTCTGTGGTAATTACACCTTTCTCATTCCTTATTGCTTGTATTTGAATTTTTTCTTTCCTCTGTTTCATAAGGTTAGCTAGGGGCTTATCGATTTTGTTCAATCTTTCAAAGAACCAGCTTTTTGCTTTTTTAATTCTTTGAATTGTTTTCTTCGTCTCAATTGAATTAATTTCTGCTCTAATCTTTATGATTTCCTCCCGTCTTTGGGCTCTGGGTTTGGTTTGCTCTTCCTTTTCTAGTTGTTGAAGGTGCAGCATTAGGGTATTTATTTGTTCCCATTCTATTTTTCTAATGTGTGAGATCACAGCTATGAATTTCCCTCTGAGAACTGCTTTCATCGTATCCCATAAATTATGATAAGTTGTGCTTGAATTTTCATTGAATTGTAGATATTGTTGAATTTTTTGTTTAATTTCATCGGTGACCCATTGGTTGCTGAGTAGGGTGTCATTTAATTTCCATGTATGTAAGGATTTTTTCTGGTTTCTTTTGTCATTTATTTCCAGTTTCACTGCACTGTGGTCAGATAATGTGCATGGGAAAATTTCTATTTTCTTGCATATACTTAAGCATCACCTATGGACCAGTATGTGGTCTATTTTAGAAAAGGACCCATGTGCAGCTGAGAAAAATGTGTATTCATCTGTGTTTCGGTGGAACACTCTGTATATGTCCACCAGGTCCATTTATTTCAAGCTCAGGTTCAGTTCTGTTATTTCTTTGCTAAATTTTTGTCTGGTTGACCTATCCTTTGGACATAAGGGGGTCTGAAGTTCTCTTGTTAAAATTGTCATATTGTATATTAGCTTTTTCACGTAGATTAAGATTTACTTCATATAGTTGGGAGCTCCCGTTTTTGGTGCATACATATTTATGATTGTTACCTCTTCCTCTTGAATTTTTCCCCTAACCAGTATATAGTGGCCTTCTTTATTTCGCTTGATCATTGTTGGTTTGAAGTTGAGACTGTCAATAGAATTGCTACCCCTGCTTTTTTCTGAGGTGCTGGGGCATGTAGTATTGTGTTCCATCCTTTGACTTTCAGCCTATGAATGTCTTTATGAGTTAAATGTGTTTCTTGTATACAGCATATTGTTGGATTTTGTTTCCTAATCCACTGTGCCAGTCTATTTCTCTTAATTGGTGAATTGAGTCCATTTAAAATGATGGTTAGAATTGCAATGCATTGAGTTATGGTTGACATGTTATTTACCTGTTGTCATTTACTCCTTCTTCTCCTGTGTTTAATTGCTTGCCCTGTTTAGTTGGTTGCTTCTGATCTCTTTCATGAAGTTTTGTTCATTTTGGTCTCTCTCTAAAACATCTTTCAGTATCCTGTGTAGGGTTGGCTTTGTCATCACGAAATTCTTTAGCTGTTCTTTGTGAGGAAAATATTTCACTTCTCCATCAAACTTGAAAGAGAGTTTTGCAGGGTATAGTAGTCTTGGCTGGAATTTGTTTTCATAGAGGACCTGAAGTACTCTGCTCCATGCTTTTCTTGCCTGCATGGCTTGTGAAGAGAAGTCTCCTGTAATTCTGAAGGGTTTTCATTTGAATGAAATCTGCTTCTTTTCTGTAGCAGCTTTAAGTATATTATTCTTGTGCTGAATTTCTGGGATCTTGACTATGGTATTTCTCAGTGTGCTTTTCATTGGATTGAGGTTACTTGGCATTCTGTATGCTTCACTTACCTGAATGTCAGATTGTTTCCTCATATTTGGGAAGTTTTCTGCTATTACTTCTGCCCATATTTTTTAATGTCATTTGTATAGGCTCCTTGTTTCTCAGTGATGTCTGTTAGTCTCACATTGTTCACCTTTGCATCATCTTGCAGGTGATGGATTATTCTTTCTTGCATCATCATTGTTTTTAAGATCCTTTCTTACCTTTTCACTAGCTGCACCACCATCTTCAAGATCTGAAACTCTATCTTCACTTTCAACTAAAAGGTTTTGCAAGCTTGTGAGTGAGGTTTTCATTTTCTCTATATCTCTTTGACCCTGCTTCTTGCGATCTATTTCTTTCCTGTATTGCTCATTCAAAAAATTCGTCATTTTACTAATCTCCTCTATTTTTTTCTCAATGTCTTCTTTAGAAGCAGTTACAAATCTTTTACTGCGGTGTTTTTTTTCAGATTGGGTTTCCTCCCTATGTTTCTTTAGTTGCTTCTTCAGATATTATGAGTTCTGAGAATTCTTTTTTAGTTTCAGAGAAGAGTTGTGCTCTGATTTAGTCTATATCTTTCTGCTGTTCCTTATTTACTATCGACGCTGTTAATTCATGCATTTGAGCTGAGCTAGTGTCCTCCCCACTTGTTCTGGGTCGGCACTGGGTTTCCTCCATATGTTTCTGCATTTGATTTTTTAGTGCAGATGTTATTAATTCAGGGATTTCTTTTTTTATTTCCAATCTTAGTTTCTCTACACCTTTCTGCAGCTGTTTCTTTATTTCAGAAGCCGTTGATTCATTGTTTTCAGCTGTGTGATTCCGAATTTGTTCTCTGTTAGTGTCCTTTGAACTTTTTACCGGTGGGGTTGGGTTCTGAAGTTGCATTTTGTTCCTTCTCGTCATTTTGTGTAGCACTGTCTTCTGACCTTTGTTGTAGATCTTTGTTGCAGTTATAACCTTAGCACGTACTGAAGTTCAGGTGCAGTTCTACAAAGTTTGGATTTACCCAGCTGTGCCTGGCTTGGGTCTAGCTGCTGTGCTGAGCTCCTTCCTGCTGCTGCCCTTGAGGGTGAACCTGTTGTGCCTCTCTGGCAAGATTTTCTGCTCCTGGACTAGCTGGGTGGTTCTATCCTCTACACTCTCTGCAGGGATTGGAGCTGCAGGGTTACAGCCCATGCCTGTATGTCAGGCCTGAGCTGTGTCTGGAGGGGACAAGATGGAGTAGTGAGGAGAGACAGCTCTGCCACACACTCAGGGGACCTGGGCTAGAAATGGGTGTGGGTGTTTCCGGAACATGGCAGAAATTCCTACTCATCGGGTTGCGGGGAGGGTGCTCGAAGTGGTTGGGACTTTCCAAGTGGGTGGAAGATGGTTTCCCCCCTTCTGCGCCTGGGCTGGGACCAGTAATGGGTCCCGCTGGCACAGTGTAGCAGGAAGCTCTCCCACACACTCACCGGCCTGGACTAGGACTGGGTCTGGGGGTTCCTGGAACGTGGCAGAAGTTCCTACTTGGCGGGCGGGGTGGGGGAGCTGCTCGGAGTGGTTGGGTGCGTCCCAAGGGGGTGGAAGCTGGTTTCACCCCCACTGCGCCTGCGCTGCGTCCAGTAATGGGTCCCGCCAGCGGTGGCAGGAAGCTCTCCCACACACTCACAGGATCTGGGCTAGGACTGGGTGGCAGAGTAATATTGAAGTGCGCTAGAAGTAGAAGAGACAATGTTCACTGACTTTAAAAATATTAAAAATCAAGAGAGATCATTGAAGAAATAGCAAAAGAAGACAAATAGTAGAAAACAATATGGAAGTTAAGAAGCCTAAATAGTGAAAAAGGAAACAACACCACTAGACAGGAGAGGTGAAACCAATCAAAACAAAACAAAACAGAATAAAGATAAAAAAGTTCCTCTGGTTTACATTTTGTCTCAGTTACTTTTCTCTTGTTTCTGGTACAAAATACAAACCTCCAAAATTAAGGGAGGAATGGTTTATTTAGCTCACAGCTATTAGAGATTTCAGTCCATACTCAGCTGGCTGAAAGACAGAGTGGCACATGAAAGAGTATAACCTGTCATGGAGGCAGAAAAACAACAAAGAACAATGGAAGAAGCAGCATCTAGCAAGCCTCTCTCTCCTTAGATTTGTATGTAGGTTACCCACTCCAGGGAAAATGTAGCACTCACACCCATAATCCCAGCATTAGATGAAGAATTAATCACAAACTCTAGAAGAAACCCCAGTGACTTTGTGAGGCTTTTGGGGGATGCCTAGACACAAACCATAACATCTATATTTCTGTGATAGTGTCCAAATCAGATCCCTGAAGTGTGCTGTGTAATCCTGCCAAGTTTGCTGTAGGGTTTATAATGGATATGGGCTGGTCTTAGCCTCTGGGTATGTGGGCTGGGATTTGTTTTAAACTGATAATGTTCTGGATATCCTTTTTTCCTTACGGTGATTGTCTCTGAGATGTTTTCCACTTGCTGTGGCACTCTGGGGTAGATAAATCTTGAAGTTGCTCCCAGATTTGTGTACAGTTGGCTTCTAGAACTTTCAAGGCTCCTCTGGTCCACATCACTGATTACTCTCTACATAATGGTCATTTTATGGGAGGAGTATATTTGTCCTGCTGCAGGCCAAGAATGGGTGCCTGGTTATGCCACTGAGTAAAGGTTGCTCTAATGGTTGTAAACCAGGAGGGCACTTCCAGTTGTTCATACTTAAAGCTAAGACTGACTTTTGGTGGCCACTGGAGTTAAATCTAGGTGGTCAAAAGTATCTTTCAACAGAATTTTCCCAAGTTTGATTTCCATGTGCAAGCAGTCTATTGTGATTGGATCATTCTTTCCTCATTCATTTCCATGTAAAATTGAATCAACAGTTTCCAGGAGTTCAGAGGAAGAAAGGAAATTTTATTAATACTAGAAGACCACAGAGAAGTAATCTCCAAATTTGGAGAGCTTCTCTTTATTATAAGTTGGCAAAGAGAAGGTACAAGAACAAGATAAGATTTTTTGAAGATTATAATACAGACCCAGTCCTAGCCCAGGTCCAGTGAGTGTGTGGAGAGTTTCCTGCTACCCTGAGCCGGCATGAACAGTCCCAGCCCAGGCGCAGCATGGGACAGACCCTCTCTCACTGTCTTGGGCCGATGCCCACCACTCCGCAGCACCTCCCACACACTGTCCGCCGAGTAGAATTTCTGTCCCGATCAGGGAACCCCCAGACACAGTCCTAGCCCAGGTCCTGTGAATGTGTGGAGAGCTTCCTGCTACCCTGCGCCAGCGGGAAGAGTCCCAGCCCAGGCGCAGCATGGACTGGACCCTCTCCCATCCCCTTGGGCCGCCACCCTCCACTCCGCAGCACCTCCCCCACCACGCCCGCCGAGTAGGAAATTTTGTCCCGTTCTGGGAATCCCCAGAACCTCTCCAAGCCAAGGTCCAGTAAGTGTGTGGGAGAGCTTCCTCTTACCACTATTTCACCTTGACCCCTACAGGCACAGCTCAGGCCTGGCATACACGGCTGGGATGTAACCCTGCAGCTGCAATCCCTGCAGAGATTGTAGAGGAGATCCACCCAGCTAGTCCATGAGCAGAACATCTTGCCACAGGGGCACAACAGGTACACCCTCAAGGGGAGCAGCGGGAAGGAGATGAGCACAGCAGCCAGACGCAAGTCAGACGCAGCTGGATAATTCAAAACATTGTAGAGCTGAACCTGAACTTCAGTACATGCGAAGGTTACAACTACACCAAAGATTTACAACAAAGGTCAGAAGACAATGCTACACAAAATTACGAGAAAGAACAAAATGCAACCTCAGAACTCAAGCCCACCCGTAACAAGTGCAGAGGACACTAACACAGAAAAAATTGGAAATCACACAACTGAAAGCAATGAATCAACAGCTTCTGAAATAAAGAAACAGCTGCAGAAAGATATAGAGGACCCCAGATTGGAAATAAAAAAATAAATCCCTGAATTAATAACATCTGCACTAAAGAATCAAATGCAGAAACATATAGAAGAAACCCAGTGCCCACCCAGAACAAGTGGGGAGGACACTAGCTCGGCTCAAATGCATGAATTAATAGCGTTGAGAGTAAATAAGCAACAGCAGAAAGATATAGAGGAAATCAGAGCGCAGCTCTTTTCTGAAACAAAAAAAGAACTCTCAGAACTCATAGCATCTGAAGTAAAGAAGCAACTACAGAAACATAGGGAGGAAAGCCAATCTGAAAAAAAATACTGCAGTAAAAGAATTTCTAACTGCTTCTAAAGAAGATATTGATAAAAAAAATACAGGAGATTAGAAAAATAACAGATTCCCTGAATGAGCAATACAGGAAAGAAATAGATCGTATGAAGCAGAGTCAAAGAGGTATAGAGGAAATTAAACTCTCAATCACAAGCTTGCAAAACTGTTTAACTGAATGTGAAGACAGAGTTTCAGATCTTGAAGATGCTGGTGTAGCTAGTGAAAAGGTGAGAAAGGATCTCTTAAAAACAACGAGGATGCAGGAAAGAATAATCCATCACCTGCAAGATGATACAAAGATGAAAATTGTGAGAGTAATAGGCATCAATGAGAAAGAAAGAGTCAACACAAATGACATTAAAAAAATAGGGGCACAACTAATAGCAAAAAACTTCCAAAATATGAGGAAACAATCTGACATTGAGGTAAGGGAAGCATACAGAACGCCAAGGAACCTCAACCCAAGTAAAAACACACCGAGACATATAATAGTCAAGGTCGCAGAAATTCAGCACAAGAGTAATCTACTGAAAGCCACTAGAGAAAAGAAGCAGATCACATTCAAAGGAAAACCCATCAGAATT